>NC_077228.1:453045176-453345176 GCF_027887165.1 Monodelphis domestica
ACAGTCCTATTTTAAGAGAATTATAATCTTTCACACAATAGATGAAAGAATGCATTTATAATCTATCTCTATGGGTCAATGCCAACCACCTCTAGATACAGTGAAATGAAGAATAGTAGCTATTACCAAGAGATTAGTAAAAAAAAATTAGGAAGATAAATAGCTGGGGATTGTGGTAAAATTTCAGGCTTACTTGAAATTTTATTTTATAAACTAAGGAACTTTTTAAAATGATGTTTAATACCATTTTTCTTTATGTTTCTAAATCTTTTATTATAAAAAAAGTTTTTACTTAAACATATCTCATAGATGACCCAAACCTCAAGATGTTACTTCCTTTCATCCCTAGGTGATATATTATTTCTGTTCTTGTAACATGTAGTTATCTTAAAGCTGTTGAAATAGGCTGACCCTGCCTGTCCTCCTTGATCATTATTAGATGACTAAAGTTCTTCCTTATCACATCTGTCACTTTGCTCTAAGCCATCACTGCCAGACTGCTGACAAGAGAAGACAGCCAGCAGCAACTCTCTACACTTCCAAGAGTCAACAACAGGAAACTACTCACTCTTGACAGAATAATTATCTACTGGGGTGACTGGGCCAGCTCAGGTTCAGTCTTGCTGTGAAGTTTAAATTTATATCTATAGATAGTCACCTATTCATTTTACATCATCACCTTTCCTTCTTCTCATCAACTCAAAAAAGTCTAGCTATCGTACCTAATCAAAAAGGAGAAGAGTTTACAGCCCATCGTAGAGAGAGCTCCAGGACCGAAACAAAAGACGGCATTTATATATGATGACTCGGTTTCATTCAATTTAATAAATACTGTCTGGTTATGTAGGTTGTAGATTGAAGGCTCATCGGCTCTGAGTCCTGATAACCTTTGACAGGTATGCTCAGTGTGACTCATTCTTTGGTATCCAAAGTATGTTGATTCCTTTCTGGAAAGAAATAGTCTTCTATATCCTCTTGCTCAATCCACGCCTGGATGAAATATGGTATCACAGTGTACTTTCAAATAGATTTGGAAAGATTTCATTCTGACCTTGCATAGGATTCTGGACTTGCTCAAATGAAGTCTGACAGAGTCTCCAAAGGAAGACCTTTGAAGTAAGAAGTCCAAATACCAAATGAATGTATGTCAAGGCAGTGGACATGGTGATGTCACTCTCAGCTTGGATGAATCACAGTCATGAGAAAAACCTGGGGAATTCAACTGCCCTTCAGGGAGTTTGGCCCTCTATTTTCCTTCTGGTGAGGCAGGAAACTTTTTTTGCAAAAAAAAAACTTTGCAAAGTGAATCTTGGGAGATATACTGAGCATTTTATTTCTGTTGAAAATGTCCACCTTCTTGTTTTTGTTTTTTCTAAAGTACCCTTGAGTGCTTTTTAAATGTAAAGAATTGTACTAATTTAGTAGTTGCAGAAAAAGACATGGAGAAGAAAGAAAATGCTCTTTGGGTGGAGGAGGAGGAGGAGTGTTCAGATTTCAAAGAACTTTTTATTATGCATTTCTTTGGACAATGTGTGGCACATAGCAGATATTTAATATATGCTTTAAGGTGTGTGTGTGTGTGTGTGTAAGTGTAAATAAGAGTTGCTTGCCACTAGAGTGGGTTAAACTAGTTAAATAATTAATTCTGGAACCTGGATTATGGTGTTTATAAAATCAGTGAACTAAGGCTTACCTCCTTGTCAGCAGAGACCAGGCTTTGTGTGTTTTTATTTCAAGTGAATCTGAATGGAGTCAGGAATGATGGCATATATTCATGCACTTAATAAAGATTGGGGAAGGGCATAGGGTGGAGCAAACTTAGATTTTCTTAAACCAAGGCATCAGTTTAAAATAATGCCCCAACGAGACTCACTGACATTGCACCGACGGAAGGAACATATTTGAAGTCATATAAAGAGCCTGTTTCAAGAATGTAAGTGAACAGTTCTTCCTAATAGGCTCAGGGCAAGGGCAAGGAAGATCCCTTCCGGAGAGGTGCCTTTCACATGTCCTACTTGACTCTTGGCAGGGGCTATTGGGGCTGACTCAGAACAGTAATTTTCTCATTCTTGCTTAGAGGTCGGGATTCGAAACTCCTAGCGGGGATGAAATTTGCCTTTTCTGAAGATGTAAGGAAAAGACAGAGTTTCTAGGATTGTTAAAACAGCCCCATTGAAAAGTCCATGTTCAATGAATCATGTAAGCATGGAAAAATATTCTGAATTGATTAATTAAATAAATTAATAAATAAAAAAGAAAGGTTCATGTTCACATCCAAGGCTTGTTTCCTATGGGTTGCTGCAGGTCCTGACAAACCAGATTGCCCTTTATCACTGTCATTTGCAATAAAAACCTCATGAGGATTCTCAATAGCAAGGAAGACACTGGATGAACGCACAATAGGATGCTATGCATAATTGAAAACCTGCTGATATTTTAAAAGGAAGAGCAGGGAATAAAACAAGCTGTGTGACCTTGAACAATCTGAACGAATATAATCTGATTTGGCCCATTCACCTTTTGGAGTATGCTGGAAGCACTGTCTGTGCCATAATTCAGTTTCTCAGAGAGGAAAAATAAAATCTAAGTGGCAATTTATTTCTATGTTATTATCATTATTATTATATCCAGGTCTATGATTTCATCTGTAGAGAGAATTCTCACTGATGCAGGTGAGCAACTTTTCTGAAATTTGTAGTCTTAGAGAGAGTTATTTGTCTAGGCTGATAGAGCAGATCTCTCTCAGAACATGGGTTTGAATCCAGTTCACTTAGAGTCTGAGTCAGAGCTCTATCCATGAAGCACTATAAAATTATCTATAAAATTAATTATATAAGGATCAAGTATTTAAAGATAAGACAGGAGGGCAGCTACGTAGCACAGTAAATAGAACTCCAGGTCTGGAGTCAGGAATTCCTGGGTTCAAATCTGGCTTCAGACACTTCCTAGCTGTGTGATCCTGGGCAAGTTACTCCAATTGTTTATCTCTTGCTTCTCTTCCATCTTGGAACTGATGCTAAGACAAAAGGTAAAAGGGTTTTTTTTCCTTAAAAAAAAAGATAACCCAGAGACCTTTTTAATTATTTAAAAGAGGAGACATCAAATTCATTTTTATGGCCACATTAATAGACTTTAACACATGAAGTGGTCTGTATATTCTGCACAATAAGGAACAGGTCTCTGAAATCTAACCAGTAAATTCTCAACCTCTATGGTAGAATGCTATTTGGCAAATGGAATGTGGGCAAAATGAAAATGAAAGCCTGTCCTGAAAGTTAGAGGCTTTAACTCTCTCTCAGATTGGATTTCATTGTCTCTTTAGCCATCCCGTATACCCTGTATCCTAGAAAGAAAAAACATGTATGAAAATAATTTGAGGTCTTAATTTTTAGCACTTCATTGCCTATGGGTAGCTAGGTGGCACATTGGATAGAGCACCAGGCTCTTGGCCAAGATCACAGAGTTCGTTAATATCTGAAACTGTAGAGATCTTAGGTCCTCTCTCCTCTGAAATTCATTACCATTTTAGTTTTTACCAAATATTTTCCCCTTCATTATACACTTAATTTCATGAACATTTATTAATCACTTATTGTATGCCTAGCATGGTTTGACAACGAAGACACATAGATAGACAGATAGATAGATATACAGAAGAAAATTCTGTCATATTGTTTATTGTTTTATTTGTAAGTCTTTTCACCATAACTAGGCTAGAAGTTTCTTTAGGACCAGATTAGTATATTATAATGTCTTTGTCTACCTTAAATGAACCTCTTATATTTAGCCCATGGTAGCTGCCATGTAGTCCAACCAAAAGATCTTTGGTGAAATGATAAAGAACAGCATTTATATGTTAGAATTGGGCAGCTCCATGATGCATTGGATAGAGTGCTGGGCCAGAAGTCAGGAAGATCTGAGTTCAAATCCAGCCTCAGACACTTACTAGTTATGTGACCTGGAAAAGTTACTTAACTGTTTGCCTCAGTTTCCACATCTGGAAAATGAGCTAGAGAAGGAAATGTCAAACTACTCTAGTAACTTTGCCAAGAAAACCCTAAATAGACTCATAGAGTTTGAGTCCTACAAGACTGAAATGACTGAACAACAACCTCTGACTTTTTCCACTGATAGGGGGCTACTTTTTCCATAGCTTCTCCTACAATTCACATTATTAATTAGTTAAGCAATTTTTTTTCTTCCCCAGGAACACAAAAGCAAACTTTCAGTCAGCTCATGTCTAAAGTATCACGGTTTCTAAATTACTGTGTTCTAAACCAGTGAGGTTTGGCCAGATTAAGGGAACAGTCACATGAGTTATAAAATAGCATTTTATAATGCCCTAACAGAAATATAACTGATATATAGTTAAAATCCTCATTAACCTACTCTTGGCACCCATTATACCCGCTACTCTTATTTTCTTTATGGGGTTTTGGCCATGTTTTACTATTAGTAGTTTCATTTTCAGACCGCTGAAGCCAGAAGAATGGAGAAAATACGAATGTGAAAATTTTCTATGTAACCTGTGTTCTAGAATTTCATTCTTTGGTCCTAAATGGATAGAATTTCATCTAAAGTGCTTCTTGTGACTAACCCTTTGGCTTGTGCCCCTTGTTCAGGGCTTCCCTTGGGAACTTCAGAATACTTATTTCCAAGTCTTTCTATATGTTGGTAAAAAAGAATCTAATCTAGTAAATTTTCACACAGATAATAAATATTAGAAAGGCTTTATTTCACCTGGATAATGCAAAATACAAAGGATTCACAGGACTCCATAGAGAATAAAGACTGTCCTGCAAATTCACCCTCAGGACCTAGTGTTTCCCTGCAGGTGAGACTTCTTACTTGCAGTTCCAGTCAACTCTTCACCCAACGTTGAACTCTTTGCCTTCACAAGAGACCTATATAATCCTCCTAGCTAATGGTTTTAAGATTTTAGGTTTAAGATTTAAGATTAATGGTTTAAGATTTTAGGACTCTCCTAAATAATTGTAATGACGTTACTTTTGCTAGAGTATCAACCCTTTCCCTTCGTACCTGAACTGTCAGAATAATTAATAATAATAGTTAGACAACATTCAGATTTACTCTGTGTGGCTCAATACTCTTTTCACTCTGATGACTCATATTTACTTGTTCCTCTTTTATCTAGGAGACTGGGTCTAGGAATTTCCATCATTTTTTCAGAAGACTCTGTACATAAGCTTAATTTATATCTCAATTGCTCCCAACTAGTACCACCTCTGGATTCCTTTCTCTCTTGGTATTTTTGTGATAACATCTTTGAGAATCCATCCTTACCTCTTTGTGGCTGCCATTTTGGGATTTGAGAGTGTCATAATGAATTTCTTTTTTTTTTCTATTTGAATTAGTTTATTTAGTCAATTTAGAACATTATTCCTTGGTTACAATAATCACATTATTTCCCTCCCTCCCCTCCCTAACCCTTCCCGCCACACAATTTCATTGGATATTACTTGTGTCCTTGATCATAATGAATTTCACTCTTTGTCCTTAGGAGCAGAGCTTCTAAGTTAGAGGAAGTGAAGTAATATTATGGTGTATCTTTAAGAGGCAATGGCAGAGCGATTGGACATCTATCTTTTTAAGAACAAACTATAAAAAAAGAGAAATAGTCAGTTAAGAAATGCCATTGTCCTCTGGCATCTCAGAGAGCAGCAGTTCTTGGTTTGATGTTTTTGGGTTTCTCTCTCAGTCAAGAAGATCTGACAGTTTACAGTTGAGAGGTGGTATTTAGAGATGGATTGGAGAAGAAAGTTCTCTCAGGGATTTTCTCCTCAGTACCTTGAGGGAGAAGGGCCTGACCCTAATAACTTTTCACCTCAGAACGTGAGGGTGCAAGAGGAGTGTCTGTGTCACTATGACAATTTGAATTTCTGACACTTGGTTAAGGAGGCTGAAGAAGATTTTTTTTATTAATTAGCATAGTTTAGTTAGATAGAGAATATTATTTAAGATAGTGAGAATAAGTTTAGGAAGGCCTGCTCTGTCAGGCAAGAAGAAACTGCAAAGAAAGCAATTAGATTTTGGGGCTTTATTTAGATATTTTTAGTATAGAATTAGAATTTTAGACATAATATAAGAATTAAAAGATATTCCTATCCTATTTCCTACCTCCTGTTTCCTATCCCTACTCTCCTGATAATAAATAGTTGTCAGTGGTGTACCAAACAGCTCTCCCCAACTTTTATCAACCTGCTAAAGATATTTAGTAATCTCTGATAGATTTATCAACCTCCTATATGATATTAATTATTCATAACAAGAGGGATCCTGGTTATTGTGTAAATGCATAGTTTTCTTCCTCTACCCATTCTGAGATCCAGAATGGTCCCATGTACATTCTTTTCTATGTTTAATTCTAGTTCTCCCAACTGGTATTCTTGTGGATTTATCTATTCTCCTTTATAGGGATTTTTCTGCTCATCTCTTGGCAAGTATCAATATTTCCCTTGGATAAAGGTGGAGAGAAGATACTATTACTATCTTCTTGTGAGCCACATCCATACACACACACTTGGGGAGCAGTTCAGATTCATGATAGTCAGATCCAATAAAACAAGGAACAACAAAATTCAGCCTGTAATATTCAGTGAGGTTCAAATGAGTCACTAAATGCCTGATTTAGTCAAGGTATTTTCCACCCCATCAAGGTAATATGATCAATAGGGATCTTTGAACGTGCCAAGAAGACAATTAAAGGGCAAGCATTGGGAATACAAAGAAGAAAAAAACCCAGTCCTTTCTCTCAAGAAGCATACATCCTAACAGGAGAGAGAACACCTAAAGGTAAAATATAAGATATATTCAGAGTAGGTTTTCTGAAAGAGGATAAGGAGGGTCCTGCAGAAGTTTTGTCTTGATGGAAGCCAGGGGACCTAAAGTGTAGAGAAGAGAGGGGAGAATATTCCAGTCAGTTCCATATTTCCTCTTTTGTTTATCATTCCAAAACTGAAAGAGGAACTTAGAAGTCTCATTGTCACTATTGTGTTACTGACCGTATATGGAAGGGAAAGATATGGCTCTAGCTCTTAACAGAGCAGGTTGAAGAATTTCCTGCTCATCTCTTGGCAAGTATCAAAATTTCCCTATTTTCTTGTGAGTCACATCCATATGGACAAATATAACCAACATGGGCAATGCAACACACACATAAGCACATCTTACAAAATAATAAATATAGAATTTATGCTTAGTTTGAGAAGTGTACTTCTATAGTAGCTAAATACAGCATGATAACTGCTATATACATCTTTTGTATCTTTTCATCAAGCGTAGATTTCTGATCGTAGTTCAACAAAAACACGTAAATGTGTGTATGTGCACACACCAATGAACATGCCTCATACAATCATACAGGATTGCTTAATCATTGATTTGGATTGGGAAGGACATTAGAGGTCATCTAGTCCAATCTTCAAAGTTTAGTGATCAAAGGTAACATAGAAGTTAAAGAGACTTTTCCAAGATTGTATAGGTAATAACTGGTGCAGCTGGGATTCCGATTCAGGCTTCTGAAAAATAAAGTTCATCATTCTTTCCATTATACCACTTCCGTGAGTCACATAACTAGTAAGTTCCACAGACCATATTTGAAACTTGGCCTCTTCTATCTCTAGATCCAACCCTCTTTCCATTGTAGCTCCTTCTATAACACCACCCTCTTTAGCCTCAGATTACACATCTGTAAAATGAGGGGGTTGGAATCCATGACCTCTGGTCTCTTCTAGCTCCAAAATTCTACTTCTCTAGTGGGGTAATGATAGTAATTAACAATCATATCCCCTCATTTTAGAGTTTGGACTTTGCATAAATAATCTCTTTTTAGTCTTGCATTAGCCCTTATTTAAAGTGCTAAGGACATTATTTCCCCCATTTTAATGATGAGATCACTGAAGCTCAGAGAAGTTTTGGCAGAACTTATTAGGTCAGTTTCCTGGTGTACTATTATTATGTTGAGAATTAGATCTCACTTGGACATTTCAGTTTTTTGTATTCTGAAGAAAGGCAATAAAATGTAAGGAGAAGATGTGTGCCATAGTGTGAAGGAGTGTGGTATAGTAGAAATAATATGGTAGTCAGAGATGTCTGGAGTTGGGATCCTAACCATATGACCTTGGAAAACTATTTAGCTTCTCTGGGTTATTTTCTCATCTCTAAAATAATGGGGCTGGTCTTATCACTAAGGTTTTTTTTTTTTTCAGCTCTAAAAACTATGATCCTCTGAAAGAGGAAAATTAGGCTCATATGCATCAAAGGTTAAAAGCCTAAAGGGAAGATAAGTTTTTTTTTGTGGCATATCTGTACAATAAATACTATGTAAAGATTGGTTTAAATTTTAACTAATTTTTATGACTTGGTAAACAAAAATGGTTTTGCCAAGGAAAAATTTTTCTATTTTTGTTTCTTTCTAGGAAAACTTAATTTCAAATGTCTCCTAGTTAAGGGTTGGAAAGGAAGGCAATAGAATTTATGCCTTAAAAGTCAAATGAGTCTCAAAGTTAAGCTTCAAGAAATTGCTTGATAGTGAATCAAAATAAAATCCACTATGAGCACTTACTTTTGTCATTCAGGAACTGATGTGGCATTACTAGAAACTTCTAAAAGTTAAACTGGGAAGTTTTCATTTAGAAACTAATTCAAAAGGTGGGACAGAGGTTCTGGTGAGCTACTTTTAACAGCATGAGATGAGTCAGTTTTCTCATACTAATAAAGGAAGGCCATATACAATTAAAATCTTTTCTTTGGATCATAGTGATTTGTTCATAGATTCATACAAAGCAAAGAATCAAGATTTGGTTCCAGGTACTCTGATTCCAAATTCAATACTCATTTCACTATACCATATTCTCTCATTCTCTCTCTCTCTCTCTCTCTCTCTCTCTCTCTCTCTCTCTCTCTCTCTCTCTCTCTCTCTCTCTCTCTCTCTCTCTCTCCAACCAATCACTCCCTCTTTTCCTCAGCCCTTCAACTTAATCTGACTTTTGACTTCACAGCTAATAAGGCTACCAGTGACATAATTTCCAATACAAGTGGATTCTCCCCATCCTTCATCCTCCTCCAACTCTCTGTTGCATTTACCATTGTTTGCTTCTTTTTTATATATGCTTTTCTCATTTTCCACAACCCTTTAGTAGATGATTTCTCTTCCTACCTCTCTGACTACTCCTCTGTATCTTTCTCACTGTCATCTCAATTTAAGTAGTCACCAAGGCTTGGTCCTTGGCCTTCTTCTCAATAATCTCCCTCCTGTTTATCTCATTTATTCCCATGTTTGTCACTTTCAGCATTATAGGAAGATGTCTTAAATCTATTATTCTAGGTCAGATTTCTCTTCCATTCTAGAAAAAGCATTTCTATATTCCTACTGTATATTCCATATGGATAGCTGATAGCTACTCATCTGAAAATACCTCAGAGCATGCTTATAATTTCCTTTTATAATTTATCTTTCTTCCTGATAGTCTTAATACTGTCATTGTGTAATAAAGAGTAAACCGAGTGGAAACTGATACTGCTTGAACTAGAGAGGATAAACTGAGGGGGAACCTGTTTCTTCAGCAATGACTGTTGTTCTCTGGCTGGCTGTGACTAGGAAGGGCTGCCTACAGGAACCTGAAACTGTTGAGGGAACCTGAGGCTGCTTATTTATAATGGAGGCAGAACAGAGAAATGCTGCTGGGGGATGCCACTACAGGGATGCTGGTACACAGGGGACACTGTTTATAAGGGACTGCCCTGGGGTTTACTCTGGGGTTTGCCTATTGATCCCTACTGATTGCTGATGGATCAATCTATTTCCTAACCCCCTTCCTCCCTCACTCCCTCCCTTAACCAACCTCTCCCTTTTTCCTCCCTCACCTCCCAAATCTTCTTGAAATCTTTGCTTCTCCCCTCCCTCCTGAGTGAACTATAAAGATATTCCAGTTGCTTTCTCAGTAAGGGGGTTTATTGGGATAACAGGATGGGAAAACTGAGGTAAGAGGGATGAGAATTTCCCTAGACTACAGAGATAATTTAGAAAGGTTTGAGGGAGTACTCCAGTCACAAACTGTGACTTTGAGACAGTTAAGGAGATGGAGGACAATGGCTTTTCAAGATCTTCTTTCTTCTTCACCAAGAAAATCTCTTCTTCAGTGTCAACTTCAACTGCTCAGAATCAGAGAAACCCAAAAAAACCAAGTTTGCCCCCCCCCCCCAAGGTCCTTTCAGCCAGCTTCAAACCTCCAGGGAGAGAGAGAGTGTGTCCAAAGTCCAAAAGCCAAGTTTGCCTTCCCCCCAAGGTCCTTTCAGCCAGTTTCAAAACCTCCAGGGAGAGAGTGAGTGTGTCTCCCAGTCAAAGACCAAGTCCCAAAACCAAGTTTTTCCTTTCAGAGTGTGGCCAGCAAACCCCCAACTGCCCCTTCTGGTGACATTCCATTGGAATCTTGTCTTGACAGACATCTGGAGCTAAATCTCATCCTTGCATCTTGGTCCACAACTCCTGAAAAAACTCTCTCTCTCATTTCTCTAACACAATTGACAGAAAGATTGTACAGTAGATGACTTATAGGACTTAAGAGTCATGAAGACTTGAGTTAGAATCCAGCCATTGACACTTATTGTCTGTGTGAACCTAAGTAAGTCATTAAATCAGCCTCAATTCCTCTTTTGTAAAATAAGGGTAATGATGGCACTATCTCATAAGATTGTTGTGAGGATCAAATGAGATAATATATGTAAAGTACTTTACAAACCTTATATGTATAAGTAAATATATAAATATGATATATACTATATAAATGTATATGTATATAATATATACTCTATAAATGCTATAATTATTGTGCGGGCACTTAGTTGGTACAGTGGCTGGAGTGCCAGGTCTGGAGTTAGGAAGACTAATCTTCTTCCTGAGTTCAAATTTGGTCTCAGATACTAGCTGTGTGACCCCAGGGAAGGAAGTAACTTCACCCTGCTTGCCTCAGTTTCTCCATCTATAAAATAAACCAGAGAAGGAAACGGCAAACCATTCTAGTATCTTTGCCAAGAAAACTCCAAATGCAGTCACAAAGAGTCAGATATAACCGAAAAACAACTGAAAAAAATTATTTTTGTGCAGATGTACTTCCGTGGTGGTGTTTTATTTCTTTGTATTAGACTCAAGAATATTGTCCTGCTCTGAAATAAAATGACAAAGAAGGAGCATAAGTTCAAAACTAAATGGGAACATTTCTTATTCAGGATCTATGGCAATTAGTGAAAGAAAGCTATTGTTCCTCCAATGGGATTCAGTTCAATTACAGGAGAAACATTCACCTATTTGCAACCTCAGGCATATAACAACTGAAGTTCTTGGGTATTTTCCCCATTTATTTAAAAGTTTCATGGACCTTCTACCCATGTCTCTCTGATTCTGCTTTCCCACAAAGGGGATCTGAATAGAGTTCACTTTATCTTCAAAGGGAGTCCAGACACTCCAAACAAAGCCAACCTGTCCCAAATCAATCTTGAAAGAGCAATGACTGGAGTATAATCAGAAATAAATGTATTCTTTTTACTTCTTGCAGATATTAAAGGGGAAGTAGCATCCTTACTTCTGTTGCCATGACTCAGTTTGTCAATTAAGTCATTCCAATTTTACGTGTCTTATTTGAAACTTGCTTGTGCATAAGAGCATCTAACTTACCCACATGCACCCAAACACAGTCTTATCTATTGTCTTAAAGCCAGGTGTCCACATTCTTTCATCCTGCTTGGCTTTAATGCTGTCCATCCTTGGAATACCAGACTGTGAAAGTCAAATATTTAGAGGTCATTGCCACCAACAGCCACTGGTATCTCTTTTATGAAAGAATGGCTAATGTTTGCTGTGCATTTTCTTCGTGCCCTTGGGTTCGTGCTGATTAGGCTGAGTGTTTTCTGAAAGAAAATAGTGTAGGGGGAGGGGATCCATTTGTTAAATGAGAGGGATTAATGTTCACAGCAACACCCATATGCATTTACTATTTTCAGAGACTCCTGCTTCCCAGGAAGATTCAGACGCCTTCCTTGACTGTCTGTTGGAGACATTCAATTTAATGCTTCAGAAACTTGTCCAGGGTGACTTTGAACTCATGTGGTCCTGAATGGCTATCCAAGCAGATAGAATGATAAGAGTTTTCTAAGGGAGAATGGCAAAGAGTAACACTAGGTGGGGCACAAGCTCTGAGCCAGGTCCAGTCTGAAAAGATGAAATGAGATTTCTGTTTCTGATGGAAGACCTGGTGGAAGACCCAAATGACTTTTCAATTTCCAGATTCATTTGGTTTGATATGAGGTCCTCAGAAATGAGCTTTTGCCCAAATACACCTATTTTCAACAGAGTAGATGATCTTTTTTCCAAGACAGAAATATTCAAGTCATAAATAGGAATTCATTGAACACATTTTGATCCTTCCTATGAACAAATAAAAGGCAGAAAATATAGCCTCGGACAGCATTTCTATCATTTATTGCTCTGCTGCTACTTCTTAGTGAGAATTTTAATGATAGTTCCCCTTTTGTACTAAAGTTTTGCCAGCTGCAAAATGAGTATATTATTACAGATTTTATAGTGCAAGTGGATTTAAATTTTTTTTTAAATCCTCCCCCAAACTTGGGTTTAGTCTTCAGACTTGAATATCATCAACTGAGCTTCCCTTTGCCAATGCTATATATATATTTTTTTGTTGTTATTGTTGTTATTTGTCTTTTGGGGTATGCATCCAGTATAGTTAACTATAATTTGACAGGCATGTTTTTCAAACAACTACTATGTGCATGGTACTCTGGGAGATAGTGGGGAATCAAAGGCAAAACCAAAACAGATCCTGTCCTCAAGGAACTAACATTCTCCTGGTGATTACAAATAAATAAGCAGATTAGTACATCCTTTATAATTAAGAAGGGAGAAAGCTTCAACAATTGAGGACACTAGCAAAATATTCCAATAGGAAGCAGTTGTCGTTTTACCCTTCATTTTTGGAAAAGGACCAATGACATCAAAAGGAATGTCCTGGTTTGTACATAAATTGGATTTAAGTGAGGCAGAATTGCACAGAGATATCAGCTTTGCTCTGTCTTCCAGAAGCATTGAAGTCCAGTGGCAAAAGAACTAGACAGGACAACTATAGGAGTTATGTGTGTTGAGAATGAGGGAAGCCAGGAATTTTAGGAGGCGGAGGAAAGGGAATGAGTGAATTTCATAATGAGGTATAGAGGACAGCATGTGCTCAGGAATAGAGGTGGAAGAGAAATGCTAGACCATTTTGTCTGTCCTATCTATGGAATCTTGTTAGCTTCTTAAAGGCATCATAATTCATTCGATCAACAACCTTTGGCATGATGCCTTAGGCACAGTTAAGCACCACACAGATGATACTTATATAGTTAATGACAATAATAAAGCCTGTGACCAATTACATTTCCTTTCATCAATGACTCTGCCCCTTTCATTTTGTCAATGTTGTTTTGAACACAGCAAAACTGGGAAACAGACTGTAGGATTCCAGGAATTTAATGTAACAAACAAACAAAAAATAAGTCAAAAAGGAAAACTCACCTTCATGAGTTAAAAAAAATAAAATAAATGCAAACAAGTAGTGATATTTGAAACAACCCTCTCAACTGACCTACCAACATAAATGGAATTGAGCAAAACAAAAATAAAATTTAAACCAGGGACCCAAAATAGCAGAAGAAGATGTCAGAATTTGATGATGATGTTATTGCAACTGAGAACTGAGAAGAGGAGGGAGGGTAAAAATTTATATTTATTTAATTATCTACGTGGACTCTACCTGGTTTAAGGGGATGTAATTTGGGGGGGTATAGGACTACTTTGGTTGATTCCTGTTTGCACAATATATAATAGTTTTTTAGTATGTTAATAAGAGGTCATTTCAATACAATTGTTGTGTGTGCTTCTTAGACTGCTAGGCTGTGCAATTGTTTTAGAGTCTAGATGAGAATCAATAAGAGCAGGACATTTTCAAAAGATAATCTGGCTTTTTGGACCTCTGGCATTCTTGGCTGGAGAGTTAGTTTTTTGTGGAATGCCACAATATGTCTTGATTTTTCCTAAATGTAATATAGGGCAATATATCAATGTCATTTCAATTCATTTCAAAAGTATTTATTTAAGCTCTTACAGTGTACCATGTTTAGTGCTCAGAGACCAAAATGCCACCCAGTTCCTAATATCGAAGAGCTTATGTAGTCCTGTGAGGAAATAACATGTTCATAGAGAAGTAAACACAAAATAAAGGCAAAGTAATTTGGGTCAAAAGAAAAGAGAATGCTAATAAATGGGTGAATCTTGAAGTGGGGATTACAATTGAGCTGAGATTCAGAGGATTTCATATTTTCTTATACAAGAAATAAGATGCCATTGAAGTTTCTTGGGTAGAGAAACAACATCATTTGCCCTGGGCTTTAATATAAATTTGTCAGAATGTAGAAGACAGATTAGAAATGGGAAAGGCTAGATGCAGGGAAACTAATGAGAAGGAAATTGTGAGTTCCAGATTATAAGACCAATAATATGGAGAAGTAGACATTTTCTCTAATCTTTACCACCAGTCTTTCAAAACTCTCCAAAATAGAAATTATTCCCCAGAGATAAAGAAATTTAAGGTACTCCATTAGTCTAAGGCACCAAAAACTCAAAGAAGGTTAAAAACTCCATGAACTAACATGTAACTCATACTTACTTAGTAGTTGCTATAATAAATGCAACTCTTCCAGTCTTCTTCCCAAAGTTTCTAGATTTCTCTCTTACATTGCTCTCTCCCATCAACCAGGCTCTCAGAAGCAAGGTGGCACAAATTATCCTGATCCATGGATGTGAAATAGAATATAACCCCACTTCTTGACACCATTCTCCACCAGTGCCATGGAAACCCAAAATCCCAAATGCAGATATTTGCTGAGGCCCTTGAGTACCATGGCAGAATTAGAACAGAAGGAATATATCTAGACTTGTAATAAAACTCAACTCTATACTCTGCCACTGCTTCCTTTCAGTGCCTGGAAATCCAAATGTTAAATTACAGACATTTGCCCAGACCATAATATCAGTTGCATAGCAATGATCTATACAGCTAAGCCAGAAAATTGAGGAAAAGAGAGAATGGAACTGGATACTGCATGAGGGGGATGTGTGGCACTCCCCTAAGGCCAAGAGAGGAGCTAAGCATTCAGCTGTGGTCAGTTCTGTCACCCCCCCCCCCCATTACTTGGGGAAGAGACATAGCCTGGAGAACAATTAATTGTCCAGTGTGGGAGGAGGCTGAGAGGTTTTGAGATCTACTCTCCCCCTCAACCCCCAGGGAAATAACCATTAGAAGGGAAAGAGTCAGAAAGTAGACAATAGGGGAAAATAAGAAAAAAAATGCTGATCTCAAGAAGAAGAAAACTCAAAGATCTTCAGCATTAGCACATAAACTGACAAGGCAGACATTAATAGCAGAATGAAATATAGCCTCTAGATCTAGTAAATAAGTTCAAATAATTATTAATACATACTGTAAAACAAAGAAAAATGATTCGGTGCTTGATGAGGCAGAGGACCCTCTAAACTTTCACAAGAGCATGAAAAAATGTGTAGGATTCTGAGTATTATATAAAAGAAATGAGAGCTGTGAGAATATAACTTATGACCTGTACAGTAGAAATAATTGGCAAAATAGAAAAAGTTAATAAGGTGGCAAGCCTCACCAAAGAAAGAATAGAAGGGACAGTTGATTGGGAATGCAATATATGGAAGTGAAGAACAATCTGGAGGAAGAGAAGCAAAAAGGAACATTATTCAAAGAAAGTATACTCTCCAGACAAGCAGAACATCTTGATCTCAAAGATAAAATATGCAGATACAAGTAAGGGAGAATATATCTCTCAGAAGGAAATGATAAGTAAAAAATATGAACACCAGAATATAAGAAATAATACAAGAAAACCACCCAGAACTTCTGACCATAGAAAACAAAATGCCAATCAAAAGAATCTACAGATCACCTCCAGAAAAAAAAAATTCAAGGTTGCAAACTCCAAGATACATATTTGTCAAGTTTAATAATTCCATTGAGAAATAATAAAATTTGCAAGCAACCAGGAGAAAGACCTTCAAATAAAAAAAAGGAAAATTGAAAAGTACATGGCTATTTTGCACCCATTAGAAAACCCAGGATGGAATTGGAAAAATGTGTTCTGAATAGCAATGGAGCTGAAGACGCAGACCCAGAGGACCTCTCCTACAAACCTGAGCTGAAATAAATGAAAAAAAGACATCTAATAATAAAGATGTATCCAAAACATTCTTAGAAAGAAAACCAGACCTGAAGAGATTATTTGCTTCTAAAACACCTCTGACCACAGAAATACAAGAAAGGTAAATAAATATAGAATCCAATGAAAATAAGAACAAAATAATGAGAGACATTAAGAGAATTCTTTCTAAATATACACAAGGACACAAGGGTCAAAACAGAAAACATACAGAAATGATGATGGAGAAACAGGAGGCTATAGCAAAAATCCATATAGAAGGTGATAAGAGTTGAAACTAGGGTAAATCAATCAACAAGCATTTAGTACCTATTCTCCATGCTAAGCACTGAACTAAGTATTAAGGTTACTCACTTTCTCTCTCACGTCTAATGTGGGAGACAAAATATACAAAAATCCCAAACAAACCAATGTACAAACAAGCTATATTCAAGATAAATTAGAGATAATCAGAAATGGAAGGCAATAGCATTGAGAGGTCCCAAAAATTCATATAGAAGATGAAATTTTCTCTGAGATTTGAAGGAAGTCAGGTTAGTGAGGAAAACCAGGAGGCAAAGTTGAGGAGGGAGAGCATTCCAAGTATAGAGAACAGCTAGAGCAGTGCCCTTATGAGTGAAAGGAAAAGGATATTTTGAAGGCAAAATTGACAAGACTTCTCAACTGCGTGGATATGGAGAGTGAGGGAAAGGGGAACAGTTGAGGATAATCCCTAAGTTTATTTACAGATCAAAGTTGATAGTAAATAAAATTATTAATATTATTATCAATTTGAGAAGTACCTTGAGATATCTCTGGGATATTTTTTTTAAGAAAACAGGAAATGGTAATCAATAATAAAGGCAAAACATTTTGATCAATTGAAATGTCCACTCGAATTATTTTTGCGTCATGTAAACAAAGTTTGATCTTTTAAGACTTGAGAGTAATTGTACAGCTATCTCTTTGATATCTTAACTTTTCCCATAGTAGTTTTTTAATATATTCTGCATCATCATAAGAAATTAAAGAGAAATTTTTGGGGAATTTTCCAGAAGTTACAGATGGCAAGCAAAGGTCAGCAGATGACACAGAAAAAGTTTAGAAATTCAGAAATGTATAAAATATATGTGTAATAGGCATAATATTGACATATTTTGTCTATTAACAATTTCTTTTACTGTAAAATTTCTTTTACTTTTTTCTCTAAAAGAGAAAGAAAAAATTCAGACTCCTCTCACAAAAAAGCTTATGTGGATTGTTTAGATTGTGGGAGTACCTGCACCCCTAACCCCTGCAAAGTGGAAGAGTTGTTTGAATTTTAAAAACATGGGATGAATTCAAGGCAATTAAATAGAAAGTTTCTGATTTTGATGATCCCAGGATCTCAAATTTCAGAATGGACCTCAGAGATCATCGAACCCAATGGCTCTCTGGATCATTGGATTAGAATCCCTTTTTAATTCTGGTTACTCCACAATGACTTTTTTTTTCATTTTAAATGTCCTACTACAATATATAGTATCTCATTAATTATTTTAATGCTATTACTAAGGTAATTTAACTTAATTGCTCTGAAAAAAGAAGTGAACGTATCAAAAGGAAAACAAGGAGACCTGAAAAGATGATCATTTAAAGATGATTCAGTCTCACCAAATCTGATGTCAGCTCCTTGTGTCAGAATAAAACAACTAATTAAAATGCATCATTTCTTCTCAACTTAATGGTTATTTTGATTACACATGCCGAGAAACTACAGAAAAAGTTTTAACAACAATCTCCCTCCTCCTCTCAGTACATATAGAATTTAAAAAATAAATTGAAGAAATTATCTAGTTTGTTTTAATCCTCCAAAAGCATAGAATGCATTATAATTTTGCCGAAGACTGAGACTTACTGTAATTGACATTGATGTCCATTAGGCAGTTTAATCTGTTGGCTGGGGGATATTCCAAATGCCCATTGCAGTTCATTCATTGATGGTGAGCTCTCTGGTGACAAGTTTCATATTAAATTCCATGTTTCTTCAACATGCTGGTATTTTGAATTTTTTTCAGGTTTATGTCTAATAATATGATCAGCCACAGGTTATATACAGCTGACTTTTCATAATATTGCCTTAGCAAAAAGTACATTAAAATTTTCTTGGGACTCTATATTAGGAAATAGTAGAAATTTAGTATAGTAGTAATAATTATGGTAGTCCTGTTGTATTGTGCTTTGATCAGACCACAGCTAGAATATTGTGTTGAGTTTGGTGCACCATATTTTAGAAAAGATATTAGTAAGATGGAGAGCACAGTGATGAGGATAAGCAAGATAATGAAGACTCTGTTATTTGAGAATCAGCTGAAAGAATTGAGGAAAAGCCAGGGGAAGATTTGGAGGAAAGAATACTTGGAAAAAGCTATAATTTCTGTATTTGAAAGTCTATCATGAAATAGAGGGATAAGAATAGTTCTGTTCGTCTGCAAATTAGATAGTTTATGAAGTACTTAGCATGATTCTTGATATGTAGTGGACTATGTAAATACCCCCATCAATGTTTTATCTGAAAAACAGAGTAAAAATCCTCAGAAGTCCACTATTGCCTCCTTAAATATTTCCTGAGTTCTTCCTGGGTGTTGGGGGAACATTTGATAAGGAGTTGAAAGACTGGAGTTTTAGTCCTGGTCCAGCACTTTAAAATTGTGACCTTGAATAAGCACCTTTGTCAACTGTCTCATCTACAAAATAGGCTTAATAATAAAAGGCACACATGATAAAAATGCACACAGATATGTTGTAAGTTTCAAATTTATAAATATTTGTGAAAGTACATAAAACATTTCAAGGCAAAATGTAGTACGAGTTCCTTCCTTCCTTCCTTCCTTCCTTCCTTCCTTCCTTCCTTCCTTCCTTCCTTGCTTCCTTGCTTCCTTCCTTCCTTCCTTCCTTCCTTCCTTCCTTCCTTCCTTCCTTCCTTCCTTCCTTTCTTCCTTCCTTCCTTGTTCCCTCCCTCCATCCCTCCCTTTCTTCCTTCCTTCCTTTTAAAGGATCACTAACAGTTCAGCAATCACTTTCACAAGCTCTTGCAATACCCTGCAATGTAATTCCTTTGGGCCTGAAAGCTTGCATTTATGTAGGGCAGGTAGGAGCTCTTGGTCTTTTCTATTTCACTGCTATTGTAATGCTTTCCTTACTCCTTTTGTCCTATTCCTCTTTAATTTGAGGATGGTTCTTGATAGGAAACAGAAACAAAATTGGTATTGAATAATTCTGCCTTCTTTCAAACATCTGTTATTGCCATTTCATACATCCTAAACAGTGAGCCTTCTTCATCATGTCCCCTGGAGAACTAAAGAATACCTTTTTAACATCCATAGCATTTTCCGAAATCTCAGTTCCTAGTGGATTTTAGTCTTCCTGATACCATTTCATAAGTCTGTGCTGCTCTTTTGATTTCAATACTTTATTATGTTCCCTTTCTTCTCTTTTTTTAACATGTCCATTTGAAACTTAAGTCAACTACATAGTTCCTTATTCAGTCACACTATTGTCTTTAGATATTTCCATCTTTTCTTTTTCCTCAGAATCATTTACAACTGTTATCAGAATTGCTTTCTTGATAGCTACCATTCCTCGAGCTAAATTTTAGACTCTCATAGCATAAGATCATATTTTTTCCTAAATTTTTGAACCCCGAGTGCCTGTCAAATTATGTCATTCTAAAATGACATGGTTTCTTCTAAATGAACTTTCAAAGAACATGATTATTTTTCTTAGAGGTTCCATTTTTTCCCACTCAACTAGTTGTTTCTTGGTTAGACCTACAATCAAAAATAACAGTTTTCATCATTTCCTCTAGCTTCTGATGAATCAAATTCTCATCAAGGAAAGGTAAGAATTCATCAGCTGTCTTACCCACATTAATTTACTTATTTAATGCCATACCCATTGAACTACCAAAAACCTTTTTTAATGAATTATAAAAAATAAACCATAACAAAGTTCATTTGGAAGAACAAAAGATCAAGGATATCCAGGGAAACCATGAAAAAAAAATGCAAAGGAAGGAGACTTCGCACTCCCAGATCTCAAACTATTCTATAAAGCAGTGGTCATCAAAACAATTTGGTACTGGCTAAGCGACAGAAAGGAGGATCAGTGGAATAGACTTGGGGTAAGTGACCTCAGCAAGACAGTCTATGACAAACCCAAAGACCCCAGTTTTTGGGACCAAAATCCACTATTTGATAAAAACTGCTGGGAAAATTGGAAGACAGTATGGAAGAGATTAGGTTTGGATCAACACCTCACACCCTACACCAAGATAAACTCAGAATGGGTGAATGACTTTAAAGAAGGAAACCATAAGCAAATTAGATGAACACACAATAGTATACTTGTTGGATCTTTGGGAAAGGAAAGACTTTAAAACCAAACAAGAGCCAGAAAAAGTTACAAAATGTAAAATCATTCATTGTGATTACATCAAATTAAAAAGATTTTGTACAAACAAAGCCAATGTTACCAAAATTTGAAGGGAAGCAACAAATTGGGAAATAATCTTCATAAGAAAAACCTCTGAGCAAGGTCTAATTACTCAAATTTATAAAGAGCTAAACCAATTGTACAAAACACCAAGCCATTCTCCATTTGATAAATGGGCAAGGGACATGAATAGGCAATTTTCAGTTAAAGAAATCAAAACTATTAATAAACACATGAAAAAGTGTCCTAAATCTCTTGTAATCAGAGAGATGCAAATCAAAACAACTCTGAGGTATCACCTCACACCTAGCAGATTGGCTAACATGACAGCAATGGAAAGTAATGAATGCTGGAGGGGATGTGGCAAAGTCAGGACATTAATACATTGCTGGTGGAGTTGTGAATTAATCCAGCCAGTCTGGAGGGCAATTTGGAATTATGCCCAAAGGGTGCTAAAAGACTGTCTGCCCTTTGATCCAGCCATAGCACTGCTGGGTTTGTACCCCAAAGAGATAATAAGGAAAAAGACTTATACAAGAATATTCTTAGCTGTGCTGTTTGTGGTGGCAAAAAATTGGAAAATGAGGGGATGCCCTTCAATTGGGGAATGGCTGAACAAATTGTGGTATATGTTGGTGATGGAGTACTATTGTGCTCAAGGGAATAATAAAGTGGAGGAATTCCATGGGGACTGGAACAACCTCGAGGAAGTGATGCAGAGTGAGAGGAGCAGAACCAGGAAAACGTACACAGAGACTGAGACACTGCGGCACAATCAAATATAATAGACTTCTCTACTAGTAGCAATTCAATGATCCAGAACTATTTGGAGGGACTTATGAGAAAGAACACTATCCACATCCAGAAGAAGAACTGTGGGAAAAGAAACACAGAAGAAAAACAACTGCTTGATCACATGGGTTGATGGGGATATGATTGGGGGTGTAGACTCTAAATGATCACTCTATAGTGCAAATATTAACAATATGGAAATAGGTCTTGATCAATGACACATTAAACCCAGTGGAATTGTGTGTCAGATATGAGAGGGTTTGGGGGGGGATGGGAGGGAAAGAACATGACTTGTAACCAAGGAAAAATATTATAAATCATCTAATTAAATAAAATTTTAAAAAAGGAGAGATAGAGTGCTTACACTAGAGAAAAAGTAATGGAGGAAATAAAATGAAAAATGACATACTTTGATTTGTATTTGGATTTTGTCAATTCCTTCTACAGTGGTAGATATCATCATGAGTTTCTTGGACTGATCCAACGATATTAGAAACATTAGCAATAGTCTAATGAGATTCATTTCTTATGACAGGGAGACAACAAACAGTCAAAGATATTTGCCTATGCTGCCTAGTGAGCAGATTTCTAGCAGAAGGAACATTGCTAAAGTGGTTGGTCAGGGCAATCAATCAGTGAGTGTGGCAAATGTGTACACAGAGGCCAGCAACTCCTAGAAATTTTCTTATTAATTTGTATTGGATTCTAAATACAATTACAAAGTCATCTATCAACAAAAATGTTTTTTAGATCATTTTATGTCAGCAGCTCATTCTCATTTTGGGCCAAATGGACTTTAGCTTTTATTCAAGTTGTCTACAGAATAACTGTCCTTTTAGGTTTCTGTCATCTTTTCTTGGAATACTTGGGCATATTTTTAATCTGTTGACTGCAAGATGAGAAATATATTCAATGACAGCATTCCCAATCCTCCATTCACATTGTCAATTCAGGTTCCCAGAATTTGACTCTTACATGTCTCCTAGTCTATTTTGTTTTCATTGTTTTATATGTGGTTCCTATTATATTGCTAGGTATGTATATGTATGTCCTATTATGTTACATATATATATTTATATTCATATAATATATATTTTATATACTATTTTTATATACTTTTAAATTTTTTGTATTAGTTTTATTACTAATTAGTTTATATATTAATGAATAAATATTAAATATATTCCTACATTATATATTATATTCCTATTATTCTATTCTAATATAATATCCTATTCTATTCATATCCTGGGGAAAGCCCTGAGGGGTTGGATGTTGTTTTCTAATGCTCATAAATCCCAATGAATGTGTTTCCCCCCAGATTATCAATTGATATCAAATAGCCAGATCATTAACTTTTAGAAAGAAACATTTTCCCCGATGATAGTTGAAAAATTGTTACAAAACAATTACTACCACCAGTCTTCTCACAGACACAAGTACACTTACTGGCTACGTGAACCTGGGTGAGTCACATATATGGGCTCAAGAAAAAGGGGTAACTCTTTACCTCTGGAATTCTCCTTCATGGTGTCTTTAAGATGTTCCCTTTAGGAATGGTTTAGCTGTGAAGTTCTTTAGAGTATTTTGAATCTGTCTTTCCTAAAGACAATCAAGCTGTCTTTTTCTTCTAATTCAGACATTGACACCAGCTACTGCTGCCCCAGGGATGCTGTTAAGATAACAATAAAAAAGTCTAAATCCTCCAAAGTTCCCAAGATCTTCTTCCAGTTAAGGAGAGTGGGTGGGATGGAAACTCAATCTGAGATGCTTTTCTCCCCCCACCCCTACCCCCTTGCAAGTGGGAGAGTCTTTTCAGGGGCTTCTACCACTAAGTTGCTAGATGTTGGAATGTGTTGGTTTTGAAGTGACTTAGTGTTTTATAGGCAATTCATACAGTTTGACAAAATTTCCTAAAGCTGTATAATAGAGTTCATCTAGTGCCTTTCAAAGGCATCTAAATCGACAAAGGACTTTTCCTGCATTTAATCTACAAATTAAGATTGATTGGTTCAAAAAAGAAATGTTTTCACCTGGCAAGGATATCAGGGTATAGTATCATAGTACATATTAAGTGAAGTGGGTTGATCGTCAAGGGTAATATCTACAATGAACAATAAAACCTTTTACTACAGGATATTAATTTAAACTAAAATGTCAATTTAATCTATTCAATTCTGACATCTAATTCAAATTGCATTTGTTGGCTTTCCTGCTTCTTTAATACCTCCCACATACCATTTGCCATCCTTCCTTACCCTCCCCTCATCACTACTAATCAACAAACATTTCTTCTCTTTTTGCCCACTCGACCTTTTTGGAAACTGAATTGCTTATTGCCATGGTATGCCCAACTTGCTTTGAACACACTTGCATTATTATGCCTAGGAAATAAGTTCCTTGAGGGCAAGGACTGTTTCTTTCTTTTTATCCCCAGTGTCTAGTAGAGTACTTGGCACATAATAAATACTTAATAAATATAGAATTGCAATGAGGAGTAAGTAGAATCCCTAACAGTCCATAACTTTCTCCTTTCATCATTAAATGTTTATTGAATTTTAAAAAGGCACGTTAGCTAAAGCTAAGAACCAAAGGATTTAGCAAGCTGATTATAATGAAGACATATGTGTACTCATATGACTCTTTTTACATTAAAGGACATTAAAGGGAAGAGGTAGATCAGGAACCGGTCTAGGAGGTTGGCAAATTATAGCTCTATTAGGAAAACTTTGGTGAAGGTAGATTCTGATTTATGATTTAAAAGAACAATATTTCATTTTGTGGGAAAGAAGGAAAGCTGTTGCTCTGACTATAGGGTTTTAAAAATAATCTTATTAATGCTCTTTTAAAAAACCACCATCTGAGGCAGATAGGTGGCTCAGTGCTAAAAGAGCCAAGCCTAGAGACAGGAGATCCCGGGGTTCAAATATGGATTTTGATACTTCCTAGTTGTGTGACCCTTGGAAAATCAGTTAACCTCAGTTGCCTATTTCTTACCACTCTTCTGTCTTGGAACATCAATTCTAAGATAGAAGGTAAGGGCTTAAAAATACCCCTATCACTTTCTAAGGACACCCTACATCTCTGCCAGTAGAAACCCCCTTGAGTCAAAGAAGCTACTTAAACTAAACAAACCAGCACATGGATTATGTCTGATAATGGTACATAATCCTCTGCCTATACTCTACTATTTTGTCTCCCGAGAGGAGGAAGTTGTATTTATTTTGTTATAGGTCTTCCAAAGATAAGATTGATCATTGCATCGCTCAGAGTTCTGATGGCTTTCAAAAGTTGTTTTCCTTTACATTGTTTCATAATTTTCATGTTTCATAATTATTTTTGTTAGTTCTTCTTACTTTGCTCTGTATTAGTTCATAGAAATAATTCTATTCAATGAATTATTTATATGTGTTTTTTATGGTGCAATAATATATAATAGTTAGTCAAACTTACAAACCTAGTATGTGGCTGGCATTGTGCTAAGTACTTAGGATACAAAGAATAGCAAAAGTCAGTACCTATCTTTGAGGAGCTCACAATCTAATAGAGGACATAATAGATATTTTTTTTAAAAAGCCCTGTACAAATAAAGTATATATAAATTGAAATTTTAACTAGATTCACATGCCACATTTGATTAGCCACTTCCCAATTAATGGATACCCATTTAATTTCTGGTTCTTTGCTATTATAAAAGTGCTTTATAAATATTTTTGTGTGCAAGTCTTTCAGCTGCTTTTCATTTTCTTATATTTAACTCCTTGAGATATATGACCAGGAATGGAATCCAAAGGGATTTTCTAACCAAAGTCTTAGAGATAATAGAAGAACAAGAGGAAGAATAATCTAACAAAATAGGGTATCTCCCTTTGCTTTCCCCTTTCCCCTCTTTTTTTTTTCTTCACTAGGAGTTGAATGATGAGGTAATAGCTATCAAATTGTCTGAGAGATAAAACTAGGCTGAATAAAGGAAAACATTTCATTGAATAAACAGGGTGGAGAGCAGGAAGAGAAAGAGTCAGTGAATGTGTGTGTCTGCGTGTGGTGTGGGAGATGCTGCAGAAAGTGAGTGATGGTGAGAATGCCTCAGGGATTTATTTTACTTCACAGGGTGTGGTTTCTTCACTGGATGTGAGCATCAAGACAACTTGGCTTGGCATACAAAACATGTCTGTGTGTAATAGGTAAATGTGAGCAAAGGGGGTTTGGAAAATACAGCTCCTTTTGACAAAAGTTACAGGTGTTGAAATACATGACTGATGACAGATTGCATGTTGAAATAGTCATAAACATTTGTTTCAACACTATCTTCTCTTGTCATATCTTCACTCAACTATTTACCAAAAGATTGAAGTGTATTCCAGAAAGTGTTTTTTATTTTGAAAGGATGAAAGAGGTTGGTAGAAGGTCACAGACCATGACTAGAGATCAGCTATGATAGAAACAACCATTTAGAAATATGAATCAGGGTGCTTTGATGCTTCAATGCTTTCTTCCATAGATCTATGATCCTTTCAAGATAGTTGCTTTTTCCCTTCAGTGAGACTCATTACAGCCTATCTATTCCTATTTTTCCTGACTCTGGTCTCTGTCTTCATTTGAATCTGCCACAGGGGGTCCACCAATGTTCTGGGATTTTTTACTTTATTTCTTTATTACTTTATTATTTTTTTACTTAATTAAATTACTTAATTAAATTTTTTTTAAATTTAATCAACTTAATTAAATTAAAGTACTTAATTAATTTACTTAATTACTTTAGTTCTTTTGACATTAAAAAATACCAAATGAGGCAAAAAGACTGTCCTATGCTATTTCTAGTTTCCCTTGTATTATGGATCCATTTTGTTACAAATATTTCAGCTAATTTTTTCAGTTTGTTTCCTCCTCCCTGAAGAATGATGCATGTACATTTTATTTTATTATTATTATATAATATATTAATTATCTTATATTAAATATATTGTTAATGAAACAGTTTTCTTAGTCCTTTCCTTAAATTTTAGTCCTTCTAGTTTGAGGTATCAATTTCTTACCAAACTTCCTTTAAGCTTTCTTCTTTATAATGTTACTTGCTGTTTTATGAGAGGTAACACTTAGAATCTTTTACCATTCTCCTTTGTAAGATGTTACAAATGAGTTTAAATTCTAATTTGGTGTTATCTTTGACTGTCAATTTTCTTCTCTTGGAAGGACAGCCTAGATGGTTCTAGGTTCTTTTCTTCTCACCATTCTGGCAGTTTCCCCCCATTGGTTAAAACTTCTTCAGGAAGTAATTATAATTGGTGGCAAAATTTGTTTCTTTTTATATTAATAGAATGTATTTCCAGGTACCTTAACCTCTCTATTCCCTCTCCACACCATAGATGATGTCATCTGGGAAACATATACATACATATATATATGTATATGTATATGAAAGACCTAATCTCTCTCTGATTATATCTTTCATGTTTCTATTTTTCATTTCATCTTTTGAAGGTGAACATTCACAAGTTATTCTTCAAATACTAAATCTGTAACTGTATATAATGTTCTCTTGGTTCTACTTGTTTCACTCTTCATATCTTACACAGTTGTTTCCAAATGTTTTAAAAATAAATCTGTTCATCATTTCTTATGACACAAGTTCCATCACAATCATGTACTATAATTTGTTTAGTTATTTCCCAATTTATGGATGTTCCTTCAATTTCCAGTTCTTTGCCACCACAAAGAAACCTGCAATAAATATTCTGGAACATGTAGGTTCTTTTACCTTTTCCCTGATCTCTTTAGGGAGACCCAGCAATGGTTCAGAATTTGTTTCTTTATCTGTTTCCCATTTTGCAACACCAACAGATATCTATGAGGTTAGAATGTTTTAGACATATTTCTTCTTTCATTTTCATTTTTTATTTTTGCTTTGTGCTAATTTTGATCTTTGTACTATCAAATTGGTGGTCTGACTACACATACAGATTATTTATGATTGAAATCCATATTCATAGAAGTAATGTTTTATTTGTTAAAACAATTTATTTCCTTTATTATTCTTCACAAAGTATGAAAGTTTGAAGACTGGATCTATGGAATAGAGTAGGGATAAATGACTGCCTCAATCTAGTGTTTAATAAACCCCCAAATACTAGCCTTTGGGACAAAAACTCACTATTTGACAAAAACTGCTGGGAAAATTGGAGAATATTATGGCAAAATTAGGTATACATATATTAACATCTCACACCCTATACCAAGATAAGGTTTTAGATATAAAGGCTGATATTATAAATAAATTTGGGTAACATAGAATAGTTTATCAGTCAGATCTACAGAGAAGGGAAGAATTTATGACTAAACAAGAGATAGAGAACATTATAAAATATAAAATGAATAATTTTGATTATATCAAATTAAATTATTTTTATACAAACAAAACCAATGAAGCCAAAATTAGAAGGGAAATAAACTGGGAAAAATTTTACAATAAAATTCTCTGATAAAGGTCTCATTTCTGAAATATATAAAGAATTAAATATATAAGAATACATGTTATTCCCCAATCGAAAAATGGTCAAAGGATATGAATAGGCAGTTTTTGGATGAAGAAATCAAATTTGTCAATAATCAATCATATGCAAAAATATTCTAAATCCTTCTTGATTAGAGAAGTGCAAATTAGAACAACTCTGAAATACCACCTCATACATAGCAGAATGGCTGATATGACAAAAAAGAACAATAATAAAGGTTGGAGAGAGGGAGATAAGTTCGATTATATAACTTAGAAAAACTTGTGTGGATATTTGTTATAACATGTAATTGGCAATAAACAAATAAGTAAAATGCAAAAATATTATTAATATTATATATGTTCAAGCCATCTGTATAGCCTATAAATCCTTGGTCTTTCTTGTTTCCTTACTCCTGAACTATATTTTCTAACATTTTTACTTTCCACATCTACTTTTGCATTAAATCAATCACTTATTAAGTGCCTACCATGTTCCATGGTGCTATATTATACAAAGAGGATCCAAGTACAAAAAAATGGTCACTGAAGATTGAAATACATGTCTCCTCAATTTGGTGGCTATTATTGTACTCTTCATAGAATTCCTTTACCTTTTGATCCTCTACAACAGATGTATGAACCTTAAGCTTCGATTATTACTATGATGCTTTTTAAAAACAAATGTTTATCATGAATTCCACAATTCTGTATGTCCAATATCCCATGAAATGATCTTACTTGTTACCTTTTGACAATGGATAAAACCAACTCTACCAACCCCTTTATTTGTTTTTTTCCAAGGAGAACCTGTGGAATATGCTTCCATTTAGCTACAACTTCTTATTTTCTAGATTAATTTATATTAAGAAGGTCAAGATAATTATGATTTAATTTCTCTAGAAATTTTTCTATTTTTTGGTTACTGGACAAAGAACTCACATTTATTTTCCTTATTTTTTTTCAAAATTAAACCAATAGAAATGAACATTAAGTATCTATAAACACAGAAGAGAAAAGAATTGTATCCAAAAATACAAATCTCTAATATATATGACTTGATTTTTTAGGAAAATCATAATAAATTTAACATGTTAGTTACAATATTGTCTTTTTTATCTATATCCCTTGCTGAATTTCTTTTTGTTCTCCTCCATGCTTTTTTTTAAAAATGCTGTAATGAACTCTCTTGTTTTTGTTTTTTTTTTTGAGAGGAGAGGGATCCAACACTGTTGCTAAGATCTCATATTTAGAGTACCTACAGCCAAGTTAATATTTATAGATGATCTAACATATATATGCTTCTTGGAATCCTCCATTGATTTTTTTTTGCCATTGTCATGGTAACTAGAAAAGCAGAAAGGGAATCCATGGTACTGAAGACAATTTTGTATTTATCTTTGTTTCATGGGTTTCCATAGTCAAAGAATTCATCATTGAGTCTACCCATTGTAAAAATTAAATTCATATCTCTAATAATAAAAATATTATATTTTATGAGATTTATTAAGGATCATTAGAAATCAAGAAATAAAGAGGATACTAAATAAAAACCACATGCTCATGGCTGGTTAGCCATTTTTCAAATTTTCCCCGCCTTACCACCATCACTGCTGATGCTACATCAGGCAAGAAGAGAGGACGTGGGAGGCACTACTGCCAGTTAAATACCAATAACATGATCTTGCCAATGTGGAGACGCAGGAGAGATTATAGGGAATTCTGGGAAATACCAAGGACTTCTGGGGAATGAAGTCTAGGGTTCAAAATCTCCATTTATATACCATCCTAAGTTAGGCAGCTTCTAGGAAAGCAGATATAACCAGTGGGGGGAAAAATAAAGCAGAACCACAAGGATAATCAAAGAGAATAAAGGATGCAGTTATACTATTTTAGTGAAAGGAAAGGAAATTTTAGGAATAGAAAGAAATCTCAAATTAGAGCCTAAACAGACTATTAGGGTACAGCTTCTTATGGGTGTGGTAAGCACATCTGGAACAATCTGTAAGAGACAGAAAAGGAGTAGAAAAGCTTTGACATTGACTGAAAGAGACATTCTTTAGGATTGCAAGGTATTTTTCCCTTCCACAAGGCTGACCTCTCCAAGAAAGGGATGTAGGAATATAAGTTAGGGATAGACTGGTTTCAGGGATTAGTTAAAAGAAGGGAATTTTGATACAAGGCCTGGGAGAGGATTCTGGGAAGGAGAAAGGAATTGTGGGAGGCTGAACTGACAATAACTGACTTACTTCTGGGATTTCCACTGAAATGGAAGGAGGTTTGACTCTCTGCCTGGACATCCACCAAACTGGAAGCAGGTTTTGCTCTGAGAAATTTTCCCAAGATAGTTAGAATTTTGTGGAGAACTTTTTTACTTTTTGGTAGAGAATTTATTTGGAGGAAACCATTTTCCACGAGTCCAGAGAACATCTGCCAGTGGTCCATCTGCCAGAAATCCTCTTAGGCTAAGATAATGCAAAGATTTTCATCTGGAATTTGGGTTACTTAGTGGAGCCAATCCCAAGCTTTTCCCTTTCTTTTTGTTAATTACTAGTGGGCAGATCAGGGTAGAGTCAATGAATGAGTTTGTTTTGTTTTGTTTTTTAGGTAGAACAGGGAGCTTTAAGCAGGGTCCAGAGAAGAGAAAGAAGACTCTCCTTAAGCAAGAGATGTAGAAGTTGGGTAGAGTTAGTTTTAAGAGTGTTAGGGTCTTACCTACCATTTTCCCTTATTCCCTTTATAAAAATAAACTTTGTTTTCCTTAAGCCAAGGGGTTTGTGTTTAACTGGCCCTGAGAAGTTCCTAGGTGGGTCATATCATCCCACATTCCTCTAGGACAGTTCCCTATTACACAGATATACACAGTGGTATGCTAGAGCCATTTCAAATGACTTCAAAGAGCTGATTGTTAAATTGTCAGTATGTTCATTTATACCTTGGAAATGAGCAAAGTCTACAAATCAGGGCTTGATTTCTTGATTGCCTAAATAAGTTATGGAGAAAATGATAAGTTCTCCTCAAAGTTCTGGTTGTTAAATATTTACTAACACACTCCTACATGTAAGCCAAATATTTTAACTTCTCTCTATGAATTTACTACTTCTAACTTTTCTAAACTCTTTCTTAGATTTTTATATCTGCAAATATACCACTTCTTATATAACTGGATTCCATGTATTTATTATCTGTTATAAAATATTATCCCAAAGAATCACTTTGTTTCATTAGACCATAAAACCATTAGGTATGAGAGGGTTTGTTCACTTAGTTGAAGAACTATTCATGTGCTTTTTGTGATACTCTAGACACTGATGATCATTATTACAGATGTTGATTTGGAAGAGAACTCAGAGACCATCTTGTCTGGAACCTTCAATTCTATAGAAGAGGAACTATGGCCAAGAGAAACTGTGATTTGCCCTTGGTCATACATAAAACAGAGGGGATCAGAGCTCGGGTTCTCTGATTTAAGAGTTAGTCCTTTTTTCTAGAACATGCTTCTTCTCTCAGTCTCTTCCTGTAGAGAAACCAGATTCATTCTGTTAAACCATTCTTTAATTTCTATGATTTAAAATTCTACAGGAATAGCCCCAATGGGCAAAACAAAAGAACTCCATTAAGATTTAGATATCTGAAAGACATTGCTGGTTACCTTAAGTTCACCTTCTAGAAGTAGAAGTTTAGCAGTCACACTGGGAAAGAAAGAGAGAATAAGGAGGAAAGGCACAGGAATTGGATGTTCCAATAATCTGTAGATACCACTTAGTCTGGGAAAGCTTAACAAGCTGCTTGAATCCTTCAGGTTAAGTGTGAAGAACAGTGAAGTAATTCAGAAGCAATTATCACTTACAGTCAGCTAACAAGAGGCTCAAATTAACAGTGGCTATAAACTAAGAAAACAGCAACAACCCATGGTTCCAGAGAAGGATTTAACCTTTAGCTAGAAAAATGTATAATATATTAACATATATTATATGTACATTATTATATATTATATACACAGATATGTACACATACATAAATAGATGCTTAGATAATAGGCAGCTAGAAGGCACAGTGGATAGAAGGCTATACCTGCATTTAAGAATACTTATTTCAGATTTGGTTTCAGATACCTTCCCTTGTGTGAACCTGGAAAAGTCATTTAATCTCTATCTGCCTCAGTTTTCTTAGCTGTAAAATCAGGATATTAACAGCACCAACCTCCCCATGTTAGGAAGGCAAAATGAAATTTTTGAAAAGCCCTTTGCAAAATTTAAAGACCCATGTAAAAGCTCCTTGTCATCATTGCCATTATTATCATTTCTATATAATATATATCATCATCATATAAATAACTTTCTACCAGAAACTGACCCGTGTCAGGATGATCATGGAGATGAAGCATTTTCCTTCAAAATTCCTTGAGAGGAATACTGTCCAATGAATAACTGTAAATAACGTAGCTATTCTAAGTAATACAATGATCCCAAACCACCTCAAAGGATCTTGATAAAAAATGATTATCTGCTTTCAGAGAAAGAACTGATGATGGAGTGTGAATCCAGACCAGAGTATACCACATTTCATGTTCTTTTTAAAATTTTTTTTGTTCATGTCTCCTTCCACAAAATGATTAATACAGAAAAATATTTTACATGATTGCCCATGTAAAATCTATATGAGATTGCTTATCAGCTCATTGGGAGTGGGGGGTGGGAGGAAAGGGATGAGAGATAATTCAAGACTCATAATTCTTTTTTAAATATTGGGAAAGGTTTTTACATGTAATTTGAAAAAAAAAAGAAATTTTAAAAAATTCCTTGAGAATAAACCCAGAGATTTCACTACTCCTCTCTCACTACTCCTCTAGTTTAATGATTTGAGACTGATAGAATCTTGGGACAGTTTCTCCATCTCCATGATTATTATAATGGATGGAAGCTCAGATTCTGATGCAGGGTATATATACATATCATATATAAAAATATATACACACATACATGTATACACAGTGCATAGTATGTATACACACATAAAATACATACATGTTATGTGCACAAATATACACACCTACATATATATGTGTACATATATGTAAATGTATGCATATACAAATTTCAAAACAAAAAGAGTTCATGAGGACATTCTTTTTTTTCTTTGCTGAAAGTAAATATATCAATTGAGCCTGTGTTTCTTTGAAAAAAGATACTGGCAAGGGAGAAAATAGCCTTCCTCAGAATTACCTTGAAACTTCTATCCTTTATTGAAGTGATGGAAACATTAAAATTCTCAGAAAGAAATTACTTCAGTCCCTGAATTATATAAATCGTTCTACTTCAGACAAAAAGGATCACTGTTTAATAGATGCTAAAAAAAAAGAACCTTGGAAGATAAAGGATATGGTCATGGAGCTAAACAGGAAGGGATAGATGAAGGATACACTACAATTTGGTTGTATTTCTTTTTAAAAAAAGGCAGGTAAAGTGCTTCTTGAAATCATTCAAGTGCTGAAAGGAACTCATAATAACAAGTAGAATTGCGATAAGTACCCGGGGCTATCAATGTCCCAATATTGTCTGTTGAATTCAAGATATGGAGGATTCATGGGCGGAATTTACCCACCTTGAGCAAGTAAAACCAATAGAAGAAAAAGGATTCACTAATTCTGAAGTTGTAATTAATTAGCAGTCAGAACTCTCCAGGTAATTAAATTGAATTTAAGAAGTATTTGTATATCTGGAAAACTTCCAGGAGTAGGAATAAATATGGCAAGAATATGACTTAAATTTATAAAGCTCTTTAAGTTTCAAAAGGCACTTTCAAGAACACTGTGAGGTGGGTAGTGCAAGTATTATTTTATACTTAGGGAAATTGAGGCATAAGCCTTTTGCTTACAAACATACAGCTAACTAGTATCTGAAACACAATGTCAAGCCAACTTTCTTAATTCCACACCCATCATGGTATGCATTACATCATAATTCTCAACCAATTAACAATCAAAAAAATTATTAAGCAGTTATTATGTACCAGGTATTATGCTTTCATTGAAATTTACTCATTGAAATGTCTAGTGACTGGAGAGATGAGAGATTGAATTAGGGGAATTTCTAGAACCTTTGCATCCTTTGACATAGTTTTAGGAGGGAAAAACTGGGGAATGTGTCTGAAATATTTAAGGAGGCATGAGGGAGGATCATAAGGAGTAAATTAGAGAGGAAAAACAAATCACATCCAATCAATACATTGATCAATTCCAAAAATATGTACAATATATAACACCCATGAACCTTCCAGCCTCCTCAAAGCAGTAAATTGGAAGGGTTTTCTCATATCTCTTCATTTGAGTCCCCCTGTCCCACTTGATCTTCATAATTTTGCTTCATTTATTCTGATTTTTTGGTGTGTCAAAGTTGTTTCCTTTTACATTGTTATAAATCACTGGAGTATTTTCTTGACAGCTCATTTAACTCTGCTGAAATTCATATAGATATTTCCATGTTGCTCTGTATTTATCAAACAACATTTCTTATAGTCCTGTAGTATTCTATTACACTTGTGTGCCACAGTTTATTTAGTCATCCCCCAGCTGATGGGCATTTACTTTGTATTCAATTCTAAACTAGCAGAAAATATGGTTTTGTAAGTATTTAGACTATATGGAGGCCTTTTCTTTTCTTATTGATGGATTCCTTGGGGGTACAAAGCCCAGTAATGGAGTCTGATTCAAAGGTTATGGATTTTTTAATCACTTTATTTACATAATTGCCTTTTAAAATGCCCCAGTCTATATATTTCGATCCTTTTGCTCCACTCTTCCTCAGCATAAAGCCTTTGCTCCAAGATCAGGATATTCAATGTCCCTCAAATGTGTCACATGTAGAATACAATCCTAGGATCTTATAGCTAGAGGTGAAAAGGAATTTAGAGGCCATTTAGTTCAGCTCCTTCATTTTACAAATGAGGAAACTGAGATTCTGGGTGATTAAGTGATTTTCCCAACATCACAGAAGAAGAAAGTACCAAAGGAGGGAGTAGAACCCAGGTCCTCTAATTCACTCTACTTCATTGCCTATAATATTTTTTCCTCCTTGGCTTTGCTCATTTCCTAGCCTGAAAAACCTCTCTTACCCCCTTTTCCCCATTCTTCCTCCTCATCATGTAGCCTAAGTCAACTCATGGGAACTTTTTATGAACTTTAACTTGTAGTAGTTTTAGTTCTCTTGCTAGAATGTCTTCTCTCTTAATGTCATGTTCTATGCTTCATATTTGTTACGGTTCTCAGTAAATGTACGAGTTAGAGCTGTGACTCTCTAATTTTTTAAATGTATGAAACTTTTAAAAACTTTAAATGAAATTAATAAGCATTTAAAAATAATCTTTTCCTCTATCAAGCAAATTTTTTAACAACCTGAAAAGGCTAAAGGTGAGAAACAAAGGCCCATCAAGGTCAATTAATCAATAAGTATTTATTAAATGCCTACCACATGTCAGGCACTGTGATAAGTGCTTAGGATGCACAGGAAAATTTTTTTCATTTCATTCATTTAAAAAATGAAAGAAAGACAAAACAGAAAAAAATCTCTCGAGGACTTTATAGTATAAGAGAGTCAGGCAAATACATACACACATGCACTCAACATAGTACTAAATGCACCAAGAAAATACTTAATAAGTGCTTTATTTACCTGTCAGTCTATTCAGCTCTCTCTCTCTCTCTCTCTCTCTCTCTCTCTCTCTCTCTCTCTCTCTCTCTGTCTGTCTGTCTATCTATCTATCGATCTATCTATCTATCGGTCCGTCGATCTGTCCATCCATATCTATCTATCTATCTATCTATCTATCTATCTATCTATCTATCTATCCATCTTTCTATCTATTTTTCTGTCCATCTATCTACATTTCTATCCATCTATCAATCTATCTATATTTCTATCTGTCTATCTATCTATCTATCTATCTATCTATCTATCTATCTGTCTGTCTGTCTGTCTGTCTATCTATCTATCTATCTATCTATCTATCTATCTATCTATCTATCTATCTATTGGTCCGTCGATCTGTCCATCCATCCATATCTATCTATCTATCTATCTATCTATCTATCTATCTATCTATCTATCTATCTATCTATCTGTCTGTCTGTCTGTCTGTCTATCTGTCTGCTTGTCTATCTTATCTATCCATCTTTCTATCCATCTTTCTATCTATTTTTCTATCTATCTACATTTCTATCCATCTATCATCTATCAATCTATCTATATTTATATCTATCTATTTATCTATCTATCTATCTATCTCTATCTCTCTATCTACCCATCTATCTATCTGTCTGTCTGTCTATCTATATTTCTGTCTATCTATTCATCTACCTATCAATTTATCTATCTTTGTCTATATATCTATATTTCTATCCATCTATAATCTATCTTTCATGGAAAGCCTCATATCTATAAAATTTGAATAATTTCATTTAACCCATTATGAGGTTAAAATGAATTTTTATGCACACATACATATGTACACATAAAGTACTTTGTAAACCTTAAATATCTGTATACTGTAATTCTTAGTTATACTTATGATGAAGAAGAGGAAGAGCAAGAAGGTTAGTTTGGCTGGACTGCAAAACAATGAAAAGAATTAAAAGAGAGATTGAGGCCAGGTTATAAAGGACATGAAGTGACAAAGAAAGGAGTTCTTATTTGATCCTTCAGACAGGCAGGGGCCATTGAAGCTTGTAGAGCAGAGAAATGTTCAGCTTGAGACCTGTGGTACACTTTAGCACAGGCTGGGGTTCAGCCTTGCCTATCTCTCTGTCACATATTCCCTATGTGGCCTTGGACAATTCACTTAATTTCTTTGTAATTCACTTCATTTCCTTGTAATTCACTTAATTTCTTTGGAAGGGTTGGACATCAGTTATAAGGTCTCTATCTATGATCTCTCATATTTTAAGATCTGGGAAAATCAGTCTTGCTGCTGTGAGGATGAAGAATTGGAGGTGAGAAAGACTTGAGGGTGTGGTACTGATTAAGAGGCTATTTCAATAATTCTGCCAAGAGGGGATCAGAGCCTGAATGAAAGTGATGGTTGCGAGTCAAGAGAAGGGGATGGATGTGAGAATGGTGGATGGAGAAATGACATGATGGCTGGAGTCCATGAGTGTGAAGAATTGAGACTTGTACTGTGAATTTAGGAACCTATAAGAGTTTGGTGGTCCCCTCCACAAAAACAGGAAAATCTGGAAGAGAAACAAGCCTGAGGGGAAATGATAGTAAAACTAATTTTACACAAAGTGGGCATGCCTCTAGGAAATCCAGAATTGAAATTAATTGCCCAAAGTCATGGAGATGGCAAAATCTGGGATCTGAACTCAGGTCCTCTGAGTCCCAACTTTCTAGTACTAGATTACTAGTACTAGATTACACTGATTTTTTACACTAGTACTTTTTAGTACTAGATTACACTGATTTTGCCTTACGTGATGGAAAAACTGTAAGCGAACATAACATGGAATGCTTATCTGCATGTTTTCTTGATGGTCAGGCTTGTGTTCCTGAAGAGCCCTAACTTGGAAATAGGCTAACATTAAAAATACATGCACTCTAGGAGATTGCCTGAGAAGCCATGAAAAACACAATTGGGGAATTAGTTTCTGTCATCAAGCTGGTGGGAGGTAGCTGTTTAAAACCTGAACAAACCACCTATGACCTCTAAGAACTCTGTTTATGTAAGACGGGTCCTGGCAAAGGAATACATAACAAAGTGCCTCTGTGTGCTTCTGCTTTCCTTCAGAAACCTATAGGATGAAAGGCATGGTAAGGACAAACTGAATTTTAAACATGAAATACTATTTCATTAGGGAAACACCAAAGGATTTTTGAACAAGATTAATATTTAGATAACCCTTGACACAAATACAGACACCCTGGAAAAGGAGATGAAAGAACATTCTCAGAGTATACTGGATACACAATCATAGAAATCTTTATGGGTGAGTATAAATCATGGCCCTATTTTCTACTCTTAGTTGGCTTTTGGTCAGTGGGCCCCATTTGTCTTTTTCCTGTGGGACCCAGGCATCCCACTGCTTTCATCAGCACCTCCCACAATGCCTTGGTATTTGGAGGGAGCACTCATTCTTTTTCTCTGTTTATCTTTCTATTCTCTATTTTCCTTGGGGACAGCAGGACTAGCTTATACAAATTTCACTCCCTTATCCCCCCAAAAAAGATCTCCAAAAGGGAGAGATGGAGTTAAAAAGAAGGGTGCAGATAGTTTCTTTAAGTGCCTACTTATAATATCTTATATCATCTGAACAGGAAAAGGGACAGCGCTTCCCTGAAGATTATTCTGTTCCTATAGAAAATGGAAGTAGAGGCAGATATTCGAGAAGAGGCATAACCCTGTAAAAAATAAAAAAAATCATGCTAAAACCCAGAAGATTCTGCATAAACTAAGACTGGTAAGGACAGCTAAGAACAAAAAAATAGTCTTTATTTTTGTTGTTTTTGTTTTTGTTGTTGCTTTTTTTTTCACTATAATTCTATTTGGGGAAAGAGGAAGAGATCAAAGACACTACAGGTTCAACTCTTGAGATAGGTGGGACAATGATAATAATTAAAAGGGAGTAGAGTTTCTCAAATCTTATTTTGTTTCTCCTTTTTTTTTGCCAAAGAATATTTTCTCTTGAAGGTGAGTAGACACCCTTCTGTCACCCCCAAAATGCCAACAGAGCAGTTGATACCTAAGATATATAGGGAGAAAATAAGAGAGCACCTAGCTACCCTTAATGAGTTCCAGTCATCTGACCCAGATGAACTACAGTCCCATGTACTAAAAGAATTTGAAGATGGATGTGATGCTATTCAGTGACCTTTGAAAGACCATGGGCAACTGATGCAGTGCAGGATTTAAGGAAGGCAAATGCTATTCCAATTTCCAGAAAAGAGAAGAGAATGAAGTTTACAAAATTAAGATCCATGAACTCAACTTCAACTCCTGTAAAAAAAATTCTAGATTGTATCAATAAAGAGATGATTAAAAGAACATCTAGAAAAGAAAATGATTGGAGAAGAATTCATGGCCAAATAATACATAGAGAAGATCACAAAATGTCCATTGAACAGTTTTGATTACATCAAATAATAGATGCTTTTGCAAAAACAAAAATAAATGAATGTAAAATTAGGAGAGAAACAATTAAATTGGACAAGATCATTGCAGCAAGTTTTTCTGATAAAGATCTTATATGCAAGTTATAAAAGGAGTGGATTCAAATTTGTAATGAGAGTCATTTCCCAAGAAATCAAAGAATATGAACAATCAGTTTTTAAATCCAAGCTCTTAACAACCATAGGAAAACATGCTCTGCTAGACTAGTACCTAGAGAAACTCAAATTAAAGTAACCTTGAGGTTCTACCTCATGCTCATCACATTGGCAAAGATGGCAAAGAGGACCATGACAGATATTGCAGGGCACATGGGAAAATAGGCAGAGAAATTTATAGCATGAAATGAGAAAAGCTGATAGCTTCAAAAAACCTGGAAAGACATTTTAGGAACTTATGTAGAGTGAAATGAGCAGAAGCGGGGGAACAATTTCTATACTTAAAACAACCCTTGGAGAAAAAACAACTTTCAAAGTCCTAAGAATTTTGATAAATGCTGACCAACCAGAGAACCAATGATGAGGCATGTTAACCATCTCCTGATAAAGCAATTATAAACTCAAGGTTCAGATTTGGAAATATTTTATTGTTACTGTTAAGTTATTTTAAAGTCATGTCCAATTCTTTGGGACCTCTTGGAAAAGATAATGGAGTGGTTTGCCATTTCCTTCTCTAGATCATTTTACAGACAAGGAAACTGAGGCAGGCAAGGTTAAGTGACTTGCCCAGGCTAGCAAATGTCTGAGACTAGATTTCAGAGCAGGAAGATGAGTCTTCTTAATTTCACACATTGTCTTCTATCCACTGCGTCTTACATTTTTTTTTTTGGACTAGGTTAATGAGAGACTTTTCTTTTGCTTGACTGTGTGTATCTATCATAAGAGTTTTATTTTTTTTCCAATTAAGAAGGGGAAATGGAAGAGAGGAAAAATGAATGTTAATTTAAAAATAGAATAAAAATTATAAATATAGGACATTTTAGTGTCTTTTTAAAAGATCTTCCCTTCTGTCTTAGAATCAATACTGTGTATTGATTCCAAGGCAGAAGAGCAGTAAGGGCTAGATGATGGAAATTAATTGACTTACTCAGGTTCATATAGCTAGGAAGTGTCTGAGGTCAGATTTGAACCTAGGACCTCCCATGTCTAGGACTGGCTCTCAAACCACTGAACCACCTGACTGTACCCATTTTAATGTCCTTTTTTTTGCCATTTTATGCCATAATAACTTAAGTTGTTGCTAACAGAAAGGATATTTAAATAGAGAATTTAAGCAGCTACATTTTGTTAAAATTTGTCACTATAAACATTAAATAGAAAAATGAAGACTAAGAATAAGTCATAAATTTAAGCAATGAACCTCATTAGTTAATTAAATAAATGGGAGGAATGAAAAAAGAGATAACAGGTGTGGACAACTTTTTCTAGGGTTTGATGATGACATGACAAAGAGAGCTCTCACACTACCCATCCTTGACTAAAAGGGAGGAGAAATCTAGGATGATAATTTGAGGGAATGACCAAGTCAATTGAATAGTTTTGTCTTTTTTTTTTCTAAGAAAGAAGAAAACACGGGCATTTTTATAGGTAGCAGGGAAGGATCTAATAGATTCAGAGAAATTACAAATTGAAGAAAAAGGGGACAAATGAGAGGTTCAGTATTTAGAAAAGGAAAGGTTAATGAAATCTTTAAAAATTTTTTATAATAATTTTCCATGTTTAAATTAATGAAATCTTTCTTTAAATTTTATTTAATTGATTAATTAAGAAAAATTTTCCATGGTTACATGATTTATGTTCTTTCTCTTGCCTCCTCCAATCCCCCCCTCCCATAGCCAATGCTCAATTCCACTGGGTTTTACATGTGTCATTGATCAAGACCTATTTCCATATTATTGATATTTGCACTACGGTGATCGTTTAGAGTCAACATCCCCAATCATATCCCCATCAACTCTACATTAATGAAATCTTAATCGAAATTCTATTTAGAAGTAGAGAGATGATTTTCTCTAATATTCTATCTCATTCAAAAATCACCAGTTCTGGGTGCCATCTTTTCAGAAGGACATATTCCTTGGTTGGATGGCATTGACATGATGGCAATAAGAGGACAAAGGGCCTCCAGATCATGTTATATGATTACTAATTTGAGAGAGCTGGGGACTATGTGGATTGGAGAAGAGAAGACTTAACAAGACTTCACATGGGAGAACCATCTTCAAGAACCTGATAGGTGGTCATATGAAAGCTTTAGTCCTACCACAGCTCAGAAATTCAAACGCAAATGACCCACCAGCCTCAGAGGCTTTCCAAGTAGCAGATATTATAGCATGTGTCACCACAACTCTCTGTTGGTCTTTCTTTCCATTTGAAACTTCCATGGAAATTTCCCATTGCCAACAGCAAACTGGATGTATCTGAAAATTTTATGTATCTGAGAATTATTTAGTCAAGAAAAACATATTATAAAATTGTCATTAATTCCATTTCTAAGTGTTGTATGTTTCCTTAGCTTGGTAGGAATAGTGTTATACTGGTGAGCAATTATTCAGGGCCTCATTAGAGAAGCGATTTCTGGGAAATAGGACAAAATACTCATTCATTCATCATTCTTTCTTTTTCCCTCTCATTTTAGATGAATGACTATGATCTCCATTCATGGGAATATCTAGCTTGTTACAAAAGCAACCTTTATTGCTAACTCACTTCAGCACTCAAATGTTAGCAACTCTACACAAAACAAAAGGAGCGGTTATCATAAATGTGATTAAATCAGGGGCGGGCAGGTACCAAGTTGCTATAAAGCCAGCATCAAAAAAAAATCTCTCTCTTGGTTTTTTTTTTTTTTTGGCATGAAATGGAAACTCGTTTGTGATAAATAAGGATCCCATGGCCTTTCATTGTAAAAGGAAACATGGTAGTTATCCCAGTGTTCTGGACAATTGCCAACATGGACACCTCAATTACAGTTTATTTACCTACATTTCCCTTCGCTTTCAATGGCAAATGGCATTCTATTGTGGTACAGATGATTAAGAGTACTCCATATTGACTGCGTCTCTTACTTCAGGGGCTCAAAATACTGACCATGTAACATTTTCTCATTAAAATTCCCATGAGATAAGTGGGAAAACGGAAATGCTAAGTGACAGGAGAGAAAGCTGATTCACAAAATATTGTTTGCAGGCCAGCCATGAATGGAATCCAGGCCTCTAGATTCAATACCCTACAGACCTGGATGGCCATGCTCACCCCCCAATCTTACCCCCCTTCACAAGCCCCCCAGTCCCCGGCTCCCCATTATCAGTGACTTCCTCGCTGGGGTTTGTCACAACTGACTTGTTCCCATTTCACAGGCTGCTTAAATAGAGTTTAAGACTTACTCTGGGGAAAAATGTGAAATAAAATTTCCTGTATTATTTACTACATACTGTGTCAATGGAGAATCTTGGTTTTCTCTACAATGTGTACGTTGTCATGTGTGTTTGAATGTTTCTTCAGCTCCTAGGCATCCATCTCCTATATTGGCTTAGTCAAGGCTTTTAATAGTAAATCACTGGTGAGGTGATTTATGGAATCCGAGAGTGAAAAGCAAAGAATGTAATGCAGCCAACCTAGAAAGAAGCAGTAGATAAAAAAGCCTGCCAAGGGAAAAATGAGATGGAAATTATACAGTCAGGCTTAAACATATATTTTATTTTCTCATGCTTCATTGAATCTATGACCAGATGACCAGGTGAAACACCCGACTCTCGGAACCCTTTGCCTAGAGTCACAACAACTCTATTTGTCAGTGCTGTTTCTTATGCTGGATAAAAGCTATATGGCTCTTGGCCTCAGAAAGGAAGGAAGATTATCTCTGTAGTCAAATTGTGAACTGAAAGGGTACAGGAGAACAAGTTGTGAATTTGTAATCCAGTCTCAAAAGATCCTGGTTTTAGCCCTCTGGTACCACTGATTTACTCCGAGACTTCAAGCAAATTATTTCATACCTTGGCTCCCAGTTTCTTTTATCTAGCAACCACTCTAAGAAAACCCCCAAAAGGGGGTCACAAAGAAAGGGATCCAACTGAAATGACTCCATAACAACCTTATTTAATCTACAGAATGAGGTTGTAGGTCTAGATCATTTTTAAGGTATCTTCTCTCTCTCTCTCTTCCTGTCTCTCTCTCTCTCTCTCTCTCTCTCTCTCTCTCTCTCTCTCTCTCTCTCTCTCTCTCTCTCTCTCTCTCTTTCTGTCTGTCTCTCTCTCTCTCTCTCTGTCTCTCTCTGTCTCTGTCTCTCTGTCTCTGTCTCTGTCTGTCTGTCTGTCTGTCTCTCTCCATCATGATTTATTTGAAGACTCTTCACCATGATGGGAATCCTTTTGTTAATTTCTAATTTCATTTTGTGTTTTGAGCCTTCTGTTGTTCTGGTACCTGTAAGGTGATATCCTCCGCAAGCCAGAGAAGGAGAGGAAGAAGAGGAATTGATAGGTGGAATTATAAATCCATAACCAGCAGAAACCACTTAGCCTTTCATGTGGAAGGATCACGCCAGCTCTTAGCAGTCCTACTACTCACAGAAAGAATATGCAACCCACAGAGGAGAGCTTTGTTTGGGGAATATGGCATTTACCTTGAAGGGTTGTAATTTCACGGATGGCTTCTTTCTGACCTGGTAACCCCAGAGATTAAAGTGTCAGGGATTTGACTGAGGTAGAATTACAGTCCCTCCTCTTTTTTTTCCTCTCATTATTACAGTCAATATGGTTACTAAGATGCAACAAAACTGATAGTTCTATTTTGGCATAATTTCTTGATAATATTCATGTTTATAAAAGGATGGTTTCTATATAATCTTTTCAGGACTGAGGAGATTGTGTATCATTACCAGGGAAGCACCGGAAGGAAGAACTTGGGAACAGTTGGAGTTTGAAATGACCATTAGCATGCTTTTTACTCATATTGTATGTGAACTAAAAAAAAACACAACTCTTGAATCATATTTTGTCACCTCAAAATATAACCCTTCAGGGTTGTTTTATACTAAAAAAAAGCAGTATTGCTGTTTTGTAGCAAAAATATATAAATGCATGGGAATAGCATTTGTTTTTGTGTGTTGCTAACCAAAAGAAATATTGTCTAGCTGTAGCATATTATGAATTATGCATATATATAAGAAGTAGCCTTTTCTTGTCAATTAAGTTCTGAGCTTAAAGTCAAGAAGATCTAGGTTCAAATCCTGTCTTTGTCACTTACTAAATGTACAATCTGGGAAAAGTCACAGCAACGCTATGTGTTGCAGGCCACATTCTAGGATTATCTATTAAATAAGAGATAGATTAAAGTCTTTGGGGAAAGGAGTTCCTACAACTACAATTCCCCATCCTAGAAAAGTTAGAGCCAGTAGTCATATATTATGTAAAAAAATGTTTATATTTATACTTATTTATTTATATTTATACTTTTTATTTAATGTTTTTAAATTCTTTAAATTTTATGAGTTACATATCACATATATTATTTTATTTTGTTGGTATTGTAGTGTTTATTATATTTATTTAATATATTTATATTCAAAATAGATTTAATTAGGGCCAAGGTTTAAACATTACCACCAGATGGCAGAACAAAAATCAGGAGGTAGATTTTATACTAGGATGACGTACCAATAAGAATTCTTTAGCTCAAAGGAATAGTGCGGTCAGAGTTGGAAAAGACTGCAGAGAGGTTCTAGTACAACCCCAACTGAAGCATGAATTCTCTGTACAAGATCCCCCATAATGGACATTCAGCCCTTGCCTGAGAACCTTTTATGTCACACTATCATCCTATATGACCTATTTCATTTTTACAGCCCTAATTATTAGAAAATTCTTCTATATATTGAGTCAAAATGTTCTTCCCTATAGCTTCCACTCATTGATCTTGGTTCTTCTTCTAGGGGACAGTTAGAAGAAATCTGTGCCCTCCTTTCACATACCAAATTTTTCATCATTTTAAGAAATGGTCAATAGCTTACTCTGTCTCCTTTTCCTCAGGATAAATGTCTCTAGATTTAAAAAAAAACACCCACTGATTTTCTAATGGCATGGTTTCACACCTGCTCATCATCTTATCTTGTCTTTTGTCCTATTTTTAACCTTGCCAACATCATTGCTAAATTTTGATGCACAGAGCTTTGATCCAGTACTGCAGCTATATGGTGGAGCCACTGGTATATTGATAAATGTTTAATTACAGGCTCTCTGGGGGAAGATATACCCCACAACATACTTTGAAGTTTAATCTGTATTATTAACATTTTCCCCATCATTTTCCTAAATTTGCAACAACCAACAAAACAAAACTAGAAAAATCATGCCTTGATCTGTAGCATTTGCTGATTTTCAAGGTATAAATGCTCCCTGTGAAAATTTAACATTCTGCTCTCCTGAGATAGTCTGAGTTAGCTCCAGCATATTCCTAGATTTAACTATCACCTCCTTCAGTTTGGTGAAGTTAGACAGACTGTCATAGTCTTATTTTTTTTGAGAGGATTGCCATAATACAATCTTAACACATATTGAACCCAAAAGAACTCCAAAGTATTTTTCACATGAATTGTTTTCATGTCACCTCCCATCCCATGCTGCACTGCTAAATTTAAAAAAATGGATATAATGTATTAATGGTTTCATCTTTCCATCACCTTCATTTTTAAATATATGCCTCTTCTTCTACTTGGCAAGTCCCTTGCTTTTTTGTAATAAATACATTTAAGGTGGAAACATGTTTTGGCAGAGATTTACTAAGAGTTACCAATAGCAATAAAACCACAGGTTCAGTCTTTATTCCCATATCTCCTTTCCTTCAAGGGTAGAAGTTTCAGGGAGGTATAAAAGAAGAAACAATTTAACAATTAGAATTAATGAAAAATTGAATATGGTATCTTAGCAAGTAGTGAATGCTTTCTCATTAGAAGTCTCTTTTCAAAGACTGAGTCTTTGAAAAATCTTTTCAAAGACTTATCGAGTATGTAATAGAAGTAATTCTTGCTTACATGCAGAATAGACTAAATGTTGTTTCAATTTTCTCCTACTCTGATATTCAGTAGTTTTGTACAATTCATTCTAGAATTTAATGTAAAGAAAACATTAACTTCATTACCCCAATAACTTAAAATACTCATTTTTTCGAAAATTAGGATAATTTTTCATTTCTTCAGTCCAGGAGTGTCTTTCCCATGAACTATGATTTCTCAAAGATCACTGACAACAATTTACCAATCTAGCCTCTGCACCTTGGGAATTCATTTGGACCACATGACTTGAACTCTCTGAATGTAATGAAATGATCACTTACAGTTACTCATCCCGGTTTCCAATTCCTTTTTAATCTTCTATTGACAACAGTGAGGAAAACACTACTAACCTAAATTCTTCCCTTTTAATCTCAGTAGCTCTAGGATTATTCTAGCAGTGTCATTTACTCCCACGTGGATCACCAGCAGTGGCTAATGGTGCTTAGATTTGACAAGTTTTATTGATATCTCCAAACTATGACCGTGAAGAACATCATCTACCTCTCACTTCTGTATGTCAGGTCAATCAGTACTGGACTAGCTTCATACCTCCTAGCAGAGAGCTATCAATCACTTACTCTCCTTTTTCCAATAGCAGCAGCTTGCTTGGTTCTACTCCATAGAACATCAGACCTCTCCTGAAATAAGATGATCATCTGAAATTTTACCACCATCCAGGTTGACTCAGTTTTTGGTACTCAACATATTGTCAACTCCCTTAGTTGATTCCTCCCTCTGATTGGAGGGCTGATGGAGTAACAAAATCCTCCCAAAGCTTTCCTTTACAGAAGGCTCAAAACTTTTCAAGTAATCCTACATTTTTTATCTCTAACTTTGTATGGATTCTACTTCACAGAAGATCTTGCCCCTATGTCAGGTACATCCTGTTGAAATCTCCCCATTCCCCATTTTTTAGAATCCTTTTGTGTGTCGTTTCCTCCCAATTAGATTGTAAGCAATTCAAGGGCAGGGGATAATGGTTTTTCTTTTTTTTTAATATTTTTCCATGTTTCCATGATTCATTTTATTTCCCTCCATTTTTCCTTCCCCTCTCCCTGAGCCGACAAGCAATTCCACTGAGTTATACAAATATTATCATTTGATACTTGTTTTTATATTATTCATTTTGGCAATAGAGCAATCTTTTAACAGAAGAACTCCAAATCATGTACCCAAGTGATAAGTCATATGTTTTTCTTCTGTGTTTCTACTCCCATAGTTCTTTCTCTAGATATGGATAGCATTCTTTCTCACAAGTCCTTCGAGATTGTCCTGGATCATTATGTTGCTACTGGTAGTAAAATCCATTACATTGGATAGTTCCACATTGTTTCACTTTCTATGTACAATGTTCTCTTGGTTCTGTTTGTTTCACTCTGCATCAATTCATTGAGGGTCTTCCAGTTCATAGAGAAATAAAGCAGTTCATCATTATTTATAGCACAATAGTATTCTATCACCATCATATACTACAAATTGTTCACCCATTACCCAATTGAAGGACATCCCCTCATTTTCCAATTTTTTTTTGTCACCACAAAGAGTGCAGCTATGAATATTTTTGTACAAGCAATTTTTAAAATTTCTTTGGGGTACAAATGTACTAGTTGGTATTGCTGGATCAAAGGGCATTAATTCTTTTAAAGTCCTTTGGCCATAATTCCAAATTGCCGTCCAGAATGGTTGGATCAATTCACAACTCCACCAGCAAGGCATTAGTGTCCCAATTTTGCTACATCCCTGCCAACATTTATTATTTTCCTTTACTGACATATTGGCCAATCTGGTAGGTGTAAGGTGTTACCTCAGCATTGTTTCAATATGCATTTCTCTAGTTAGGAGGGATTTAGAACACCTTTTCATGTGATTATTGATAGTTTTTATTTCTTCATCTGAAAACTGCCTATTCATATTCCTTGACCATTTATCAATTGGGGAATGGATTGATTTCTTGTACATTTGATTTAGTTCCTTATAAATTTGAGAAATTAGACCTTTTTCAGAGGTTTTTGTTATAAAATTTTCCCAGTTTGTTGCTTCTCTTCTAATTTTGGTTGCATTGGTTTTGTTTGTACATGCCCTTTTTAATTTAATAAATCAAAATCATTCATTTTACATTTTGTAATGTTCTCTATCACTTACTTGGTCTTAAATTCCTTCCTTTCCCATAGATATGACAAGTATACTGTTCTACATTCACCTAATTTACTTATAATTTCCCTCTTTATAGTTGTCATTTACCCATTTTAAATATATCTTGGTATAGGGTGTGAGATGACTTTCTTTTTCTTATTTGTATCCTTAGTGCTTCACATAGTGCCTAGAATATATGCTTAATAAATGTTTTTTTGAATTGAAAAATCGAACCTAGACATGTTTCTTCTTCCTGATGCCAATAGCAGATGCCCACATTATTGAGGGGCTCCATGAGTGTTCTTTATCCTTCTAGGGGTCATGAAAATCTATTTCTTACAAAAATCCAAGTTCACCATCTTTTGAATTAACATATTATATATTATATGTCTTTTGAAAAGGATAACTTAAGCAACTTCAATCAGCTTATATTCATTGTTTTATGCTTCCTTCTAATTTTTACATCCTCTGCATGTAATTCTATTAGATACTCAGCATCTAAGTGATAAGCTGTAACTATAGATTTAATAGAAAGTAATAATCTGCTATTAGTTGATTCAGTAATTGTGTGTGAGAATCATAGATCAGTAATCAAATAATCATAGTGTGAGTAAAATAATAAAAAATTCCCTGTGGTATCTTGCCAGATATCATTGCTAAGGGGAGTTGGTGCATGCCAATCTGGAATATGTCCAGGCAGTAGATTCAGGATATCTCTTTTAACTTTGGAAAAAAAAACCCAGAGCAACCTTGGCCATCTTTATACCACCATATATAGGACAGGAGGCTACGTTATCTACCTAACAGAAAGGGCAAGATTCCCTACTTCCAGGAGAAGGTAGATGAATGCCTGACTTTGAGGAGAAGAAAGATACAGTTGGCTGACCACCTCTAAAGTGCATTTGTATAATCTAGCTCTCCCATAAAACATCAATAGCTATCAGCTGAAAAGCTCAGGGTCTTAGACTCTGGTGGGTGTATCTAGAGACCCCGACTTTGTGACTGACGCTCTTACATTAAAGTGAGCTTTTTCTCAGAAGAACTTTCCCAGGATTTTTCTTTTATTACTTTGAACCTTCAGGGATCATTCTTCCTTTTTCTGTTGGTTCTTCATTCTCCTACCTTCCAACTTCTAAGTCCTAACAAAATATTAACTAACATTTAATAAATATATATATATATAAAACTTTAAGAATTGTAAACTACTTTATATGTTATCTTTTTTTCATACCAGTAAGTATATTTTTTAAAAAATATTTTTCATGGTTATATGATTTATGTTCTCTCCCTCCCCTCTTCCCTCCCCTGTCCCAGGACTGACAAGAAATTCCACTGAATTATCACTCAAAACCTATTTCCTATATTATCTTACTTGATACTCATAACAATCCTGTGATAGACGTGTTATTACTATTTTGGTTTTATAAATGAGGAAACTGATGCAGACAGGGGTTAAGTGTGAATTGATATTAGTTTTTTCTTACTTTGAGCCTAGCACCCTTTTTATGATAGATGCTTAGCCATTGCTCATGCCTTTGGATTCTTCTTTCCTTCCTTAGAGTCTTTGTCTTCTTTGTTCTCTTTTTATATCTCCCCCACCTTCATGCCCCCTGCCTGACCATTGTCATGAGGATACTTGATCCTTCATATCCTAGAAAGCAAAATAATTGTTCCTTCAACTTTTTCACAATTTAAAAAGAGGACAAATTTTCATCTGGTGGGACACATACTTTTTATTTGCTTGTGGAAAAAAAACACAACTATTTGGGAGTTGTTAGCCTAGAGGCAAATAAGATTTAAAGCCATGAAACTCTATGAATGTTTCTCCTAGGTACTGGGTTACCCTTTCTTCTGGGATCTCTTAAATGATTCATTTAATCTTTCTGACCCTCAGTTTATTCCTCTTTAAAAAGAGATTACACAAGAAGATTTCTCAAGTGACTTCCCGCTCTAGACCTATGATTCTTTAAGTTATTATTTACCTTTCTTTCCCCCAAATTCATTATTTGATTCTTATTATTTTCTCCAGGTTCTACTAATTTTCTCCTTCTCCAATATCATTTGCATCCACTTCATCCTTTTCATTCATGTTACCAGCAAATTAGTTAGGTCCAAATTGTCTCTCATTCAAACTTTTACTGTAATCTACTAACTGAACTTCTGGAAACCAGTCCCTATATTCTCTCATCCATCATTCACTTGGATGCTCACTATGCCATGCTACTGTCCTCACCAAAAGAGATTTCTTCCTTTTGGCTTTCCTTGGCTCAAAGAGAAAGAGGAAAGAATAGAGCTGAAATCTATTGTAAGTTGACAGGTCTGCAGCCCTGCCCTGCCCTGGCTGTGAGGGAAGGGATATGGAACTAATAAATTGGTAGTTAGCAATTAGCCTTCTCTGCTGTTATTTTATCAAGTTTTTTTAAACCTTGATGGAGCTCTTAATGTCTTAGAGTAGCTGGACTTGCTTTATCTCTTCCATGGAATTCCTCTTTTAGACAATGAGGTTTTGAAGATCGGAGAAAATGTTTAGTCCTCCATCTTGGTATTTACATGACCTGGTGACCTAGAAATTATGAAGCCAAACAAAGGATTTTATAGTTGATCCTGGAGATAATAGTATGACATAGTCAGAATTGAGCTCTAAGTAGATCACCTTAATAGCTGATTGGAGGGAGGTTCTTGCATCATCAATGTAACTATTCTCCTCAGTGGCACTGATTGAAATTCATCCTTATCTTCTTAACCCACAACTCCTTTCCATGAACTTAAACCAATTCCCCATGAGCATGGGACTTTAGATAAATTTCTGGAGTTTTTCCTTTAATTCTCTTGATACTGAATGGATATCAATTGGTCATTCAATCTATTCAATTATTTATCACTTGCTCTGGTTATATGGTCAGGGATGATGGAATAGATCAGAAGAATATAAGGGCAGATGATGAGATGTCAGGTAACAAACCCCCAAGAAGCCATCAACCAGACAACTGAGCAGATTTGGGATCAAAGCATTTTAAAGATCTCAGAAATCATTAGTTTCCTCAAATGTAAAATGGAGATATTAATATTTGTGGTATTTACCTCACAGGAATTGTTGAGAGGAAAAAATATAAAGTAATTCACAGATTTGATCTATGATGCCTCTTTCTTCTTTATAAGCCTACCCTATATACTAGTCCAACTCTTATTTTATAGATGACAAAAATGAGACTTGGGAAAACTTGTCTGAGAAAACACAGCTTGTACTGGCACTAGAATCAAAGTTCCTTAATTTCAGAACTAGTATTCTTTTCACTGTTCCATGCTTTCTTCTTCATACATTGATTGGGGAGTGTCTGTTCTGCTTTGATTTTCAAAAGGCATGAGCATCTCTGCAAATTGTTTGCTCATATAGTCTATCTTGTGTATATTTTAACAGGAAAAAAAAAGTATTCCCCACCCCAGGAAGGAAATATTTCCTTCTTGTGAATGTGTCATAAGTAAGCAGTTTCTTAATGAAATACAGTAGTAGTTCAAATGAACCCGAATCCCCTGTACTTTTCACTGATCCACAAAATTAGTTTCTGGGTCTCAGTTTCCTTATCTGTGAAAATAAGGAACATAGAATCATGGCATTTCCCCACATGAATTATTGAACAAGTGGCATAGTGGAAAGAGGACTGGATTTGGAGGTAGGATATTTGGATCCAGATCATTTAGAAGTACTGACAGTTTTCTCATTTGTAAAATAAGGAAAATATTCCAGAAGATCTCTTAGATATTTTCCAGTTCTAAATATTATGACTACATCTTAAGCTTTTTTAAATAGCTCACTATCTATATATGTCTTAACCAATCTTGGGTTCCATTAAAGAGCTATGAAACTTCCTCCGAATACATTCTGAAAATCTGACTTAAATACCTAAATCAATCAATAATATCAGATGCAGAGTGAAAGGAGCAGAACCAGGAGAACATTATATACAGAGGCTGATACATTGTGGTATGATAATCTAATGTAATGGACTTCTCCATTAGTAGCAATGCAATGATCCAGAACAATTCAGAGGGATTTATGAGAAAGAACACTATCCACATTCAGAGGAAAAACTGTAGGAGTAGAAACACAGAAGAAATACAACTGCTTGATTACATGGGTCGATGGGGATATGATTGGGGATGTAGACTCTAAATGATCATCCTAGTACAAATGCTAATAATATGGAAATAGGTTTTGATCAAGAACACATTTAATACCCAGTGGAATTGCATGTTGGAAGGGGTGAGGGGAAGGGAGGTAAAGAATATGATTCTTATAATGAAGGGAAAACATTCTAAATTGACTAATTAAATAATTTTTAAAAATTTCTTTAAAAATAAATTTCCTTTGTTGAAAAAAATAGTATTATCAGACTAGAAATTTCTTCCAGAGATACAGATCAAATTTCATTTCTTTTGTCTTATCTCGTGTGACTCTTGTCCACCTCTTCCCAGGGGGAATCTACTCAATATTTGGGGTAAGGGTCCCCATCTGGGTAGCTAGGTAGCATGATGCAGAGAGCACTGAATCTGGAACTAGGAGGGCTAGTTTTGTTTTGTTTTTAAACCCTTATCTTCTGTCTTAGTATCAATTTTGAAGTAGAAGAGTGACAAGAGCTAGATAATAAAGGTTAAAGGATTTGTCCAGGGTCACAGAGTTAGGAAGTATCTGAATCCAGGTTTGAACCCAGGTCCTCCTGACTCTAGACCTGGTACTCTATCCACTGTGCTGCCTAGCTGCCCCAAGAATTGAGTTTAAATCAAGCCTCAGACAATTATTGCATGACTCTGGACAACAACCTGATTAACAACCTCTGTTTGAGGAAAGAGGTTATGGGAATAACAGGGACAATAGGGAAATAATAATACCTACCTTGCAAGATTGTTGTCTGGATCAAACTAAATGATAGTTTTAAAGTACTTAGCTCAGTGTCTAGTCCAGTTACAATAATTCTTGCCTCTCTTTCTTGAGAGGTAAAAATATTTTCCATACATTTTTGAAGGAAGTTTCATAGCCCTTTATTGGAACCCAAGATTAGTTTAGACATTTTGATGGCCTTATCAAAGGAGCTTAGGATGGATTCAGAGTGTTTGGAACTGGAACATATCTAGAATATCATCTGGAATAATTCCCTTATTTTACAAATGTGGAAACTGACCTTCAGAGCAGCTAAATGATTGGGACCCAAATATTAAATAAAGTTTCTAGTGATTGTCTCTCAAATCAATTATCCATAACTCTTGCCATGTGATCAGTTCATCTCTTTTGATCAGACATTTATCTGATGATGTCCTTGAAGAATATATTTAGATCAACATTTTGTGGAGTGCTCACCACTTGTTGAGGACACTGCTAGACATTAACCGGATTGGGGATCTGATTCTAAATGTTACAGTGACATTTGCAAATCTATCAACAGTGAAACTTCAGACCTTTGGACATTTTTGCTTCATGAATCTTTGTCTTCTTATAAAGGCTACTATGTTCCTCTGTATTAGAATGGCAGCCAAGATTTATGTACTGGCCATGTTGTCATGATTTCCAATTGCTAAGCACATGTATCTGGTTTTAGAACAAAACATGTCACCATAGTCCTTCTACTCACAATATGAACAACTCTGGTCTGCCATTAATTAAGATGCTAAATAGTTCCCTAAGAAGTTAATTAAGACCTTTTTCCTTCCTCTCCCATCCACCCCTTCGCACTGCAGGTCTGTGTCTTGTTATGTAATAGATTTGTTTCTGGGGGGAAAAAGTTTATCAGTTGTATTTTTGCTGCTTAGACATGATTTAAAACGTAGAAGGGGAACCTTGTTAGAAGGGATGCCTCAGTGAATTCTTTAGTAAAGGAAAACCATTTTTCGTAATATAAATAGTAACCTAGAATTAATTTAGGTGGATTAGATTACATTGTCTTAAAATGGGACCCACTTGAACTCAATAAGACATTGGAGTATAAAAGTCCCATCTTGAACCAACAAAGCCAAGAGTTTTCTAAATATTAGTTAGTTAAATGCCCATGAGAGCCTTCCTTTGGGAATGAGATGGCTATTATTTTTTTCAGTACTTCTCTTTCTTTACCATCACCTGCACCAGACTGACAGGTCTGATCAACTGTAGGGAGCAATATGGAAGAGTGGGAAGAGTGTTTGCTTTAGAGTCAGAGACCCTGAGTTCTAACCCCTTTTGTGACATTTAATATGTGACTCTGGAGATGTCATGTAACCTACATGAGTGTTACTTACTCCTTTCTAAAATGAGGAAATTGATCGTGGGGGTCAGCTGGGTGGCTTAGGGGTTAAAGAGTGAGACATAGAGATGGAAGGTCGTGGGTTCAAACCTGACCTCAGAACCTTGCTCTATGACCCTGGGCAGGTCTCTTAACCCTCATTGTCTAGTTCTAATTGCTCTTCTGCCTTGGAACCAAATCTTAGTATTGATTCTAAGGCAGAAGGTAAGGGCTTAAAAAAGATTTTTTTTTTAATATGAAGGAGTTGGATTAGATGATTTCCAGGATTTCTTCTGTCTATAGATCTACGAGCTAACAATTATGACTGACGGATATACAAATAGCTAAAGTCAAGGATTATATTATTCCAAGTTTCTAGGGATCCCTGGAGTTTTTTTCACTTGGGAACTTATTGCTACTTTTGCAGATTGGGATAAGATGAATGACCATGTCTTCACTGGTTCTCAATGCCCTACAGTTAATCAGTCAACGGATAAATATTTAAGTGCTTTCTCTATGCCATGTACTCTGCTAAGCACTAAGGATTTAAAAAGGGGGGGGGAGGACAACATGCAAGCATTCATATATGAACAAGGTATCTACAGGATAAACTGGAGATAATTAACAGAGGGGTCAAAATGGGAACTCATTACATAGATCTGGAGGTGAAAGAGACCTCACTAGACTTTGAATGCTTTTATTTTACAGATAGGGAAACTGAGGCACAGAGCAGTGAAGAGACATGTCACATAGATAGTAAATGCTGTTTTTCAGTCATTTCAATCATGTCTGACTGTGACCCCATTTGAGGGTTTTTTGTTTTTTTTTGCCAAAGATACTGGAATGGCTTGCCATTTCTCCAGCTCAGGTTAGAGATAAGGAAACTGAGGCAAGGAGGGTTACTTGACTTGCCTAGGGTCATACAGCTAGTAAGTGAAGTCACATTTGAACTCAGGTCTTTCTGATGCCTATACACTGTGCTACCTAGTTGTTCTGAGTAGTAAGTAACAGAGCTGAGATTTGAACCCATCCTCTGATATTCATCACTCTTTTCACTGTACTGTTTTATTTTTATTTATTTTTACCACTTATATATAATAACAAATTTCTCCAAAAATTTTCCTAAAGTTATAAAATCGAACTTGCCTCCCTCCCTCCCTCCCCATGCTGGTAGGTGATTTGATCTAGTGTACCATATTATATATTGAGTATACAAATTCATTTGTCATTATCAAAAGCAATGGGGGTGGTTACCACTGATCTATTTTGGTCTTTCCCTACCTTTCCAGTTAACATCTAGGCAAAGATGGAAATGTATGAGGAGTATACACACACACACACATACACATACACACACACACACATATATATGTAATAGCTAATATTAATATGTATATACCTACTCATACACATATATTTATATTTATAATCTAATTTCATCCTTGGAATAGCTCTGTGAGTTATGTGCCATTATTACTCCTATTTTACTGATGAAGAAACTAAGGATGAGGGAGCTTAGTGAGATATACCTTCCTGGTCTCACCTCATGTCCTCTCCTAACTGCAAGGCTATCCCTTTATCTATTTCACCATTGAGTTTCATGGATACAGAGACTAAATCGATTTCTAGGAAAGGATCCTGCTTTTTCTGAAAGGCTCCCCATTGTCCAGGTGGATGATGGGGACGACTAAAGCAGGGCACATAAACAGTTTAAAAGTTTGTGTGGGTCTCCTAGGCAAAGTTGTCTTCCTTCAGTCCATTCCTAGACTTTTCCAAATCTCTTAAGAGTAACTATGGAGTTCTCCTTTTAAAAAAATATGGATTTTAATTGATTCAAAGTTTTACAAATAAAACAAGAAAAATAAACCAAACCATGGAGTTTTCATTTAAAAAATATAGATTTTAATTGATTCAAAGTTTTAAAAATAAACCAAACTATGGAGTTCTCAATTTAAAAAAAATATATATTTTGATTCAAAATTTTAAAAATAAACCAAGAGTCATACGCTTCTTCCAGGAAGAGGAGGAAAAGCGTATGTATGTTGTATACACATGTGAATGTGATACAAGAGGAAAATAATGATAGGATGTCTCATCTCTACTAAAGCTGGAAGGCAATTTGATTGATGATTATGGGTAGGGTTCAAACATAGCCCAAAGGCTTGCCTTATTGACTTTTTTTCTCCCTTTCTATGGCTATAATCATGTTTGTACTTCATCCAACTGCCCTGTAAACAGTAGCCCCCAAGAGCTGTGACAGGTCAGTGAAAGTAGTAGCAGGGGAGATAAAAGGTCTCCTGGGGGTCCGAGACAGTATAATTACCAGCTGATCAAACAGCTCCCCCTTATTGCTGTCTAGGATAGGAACATGGCCCAAGAAGAGCTGTCCAGAGTCAGACAGTTGGTGGTCTCAGTGTCCCATCTCTTTTTCCCCACTGGTTGGCCAATTCCAGGGTTTGGGCTTTTCACTCTCCCCTGGTCTCTCAGCTTTCACTCCCTTTTTGCCGCCAGCTGACCACCCATTTTTATCCCCCTTTCCCCCCCCCCCACTTCCTCTTTTGTTGCAGTGTCAAGAAGGGGGAAAAGTCAACAGTGAGGCAGCAGGCAGGGATCCAATGGCTGTTTGGGCTGCTGGGAGGGAGAAGTAGGATTCCTACCCGGGAAACACTTGGTAGTTTTCAGTCAAACTTGAGAGACCGTTGGGGATCCTAACAAACAAAGAAGATTACTCCTGTTTGGAAGTCACAGTTTAACCTTCTTAAAATGGGACAATCAGCAGTCAGGTCAAAAGGCATAGCCTGCATTAACCCCTTGCTGCTTGAGGGGGTTGACATGTCAGATAAATTAGTGCTTTAATGACCGAATCCTTTAGATTGCTCTCCACAAACAGTAGTTATTTAAACAACAACGTCCTTATCATTCAAATAATTTTATTTAAGAAACTATGTTGTATTGAAGATGACTAGTGAACAAAATGATTATTCATATGGCACCTGCTTAATTCTATTTGCATACACCCATCAGAAAAATAGAGTAAGCTACTTAGACAGTTACTTCGATTTTTTTTTTAGGTTTTAATTATATTAATTGGAGAGAGTCATTATGGTACCAAAAATACATGACACTTTGTATACACACATAGTCACATAGAATTTTTTAAAAATTGCAGCCTGTCTTTGACTTCCAAGCATAGTCTTAGTCTTCTTTTGTATTAAAATATTTAAAATATGTGAAAATTATCTCTAAAATATTAGAAAAGAATTATTTCCTCTAAACTTCATTTCCATGATAAATATTTCTAATTTTTTTTAATTTTAAAAATTCAGAATTTCCTTCAAATGACAAGTAAAATAAATATTTTTTCATGCAAAATAGAACAGACAAAAGAGGATTGTACATGAAACTATGACTATTTATTATGTAAGCTTGCTTTTCTTCAATGTGTAATAAATTCAAAATGTAAGGTACAAAGCTGTCATGCTTATTGGTGATTCTTCTGACCTTCCTTCTGTTCTCTTCTGTGAATTTTTTAAAAAGTGTTTTAATGACCTTTCTTCTTGGAAGGGTATGTATGGGAAAGCTGGTAATTCTATTGGTAGCCTACTTCTCTTTCCCATCTGCCTGCACCCTTGACACGTTTTTGTAAAAAGAAAAACAAAACCTTGCTAATAAATATCTTAGTTAAGCAAAATGAATTCCCAAACTGACTGTGAAAAATTTGTTTTATTTTATACCCTTTCTGTCAGGAAATGGCTAGCAAAGCTTTCTCTGGAAATAAGGTTAGTCATTGCTTTCCTTAGAGTCTTTTTGTCTTTCTGGATCATTTTTTAATAATGTTGTTCTTTATAAGTTATTTTCTGTTTCTGTTGAATCTATTGTGCATCAGTTCATACAAGTCTTCCCAGAGTTCTCTGAAATCAAGTCTTTTATCATTTCTTATGCTATAATACTATTCCATTACATCCCTGTGCCATAATTTGTTCAGTCATTAGCCAATTGATGGGCACCTCTTTAGATTTCAGTTCTTTGCTATAACAAAAAAGAGCTATTAGAAATGTTTGTACATAATCTCTCACTAGTGTTTGTATGACGCAGTTCCCAGGACCTTCTCCATCCTCCTTGCCCTCTTTGCAATGGGCTCAGGCTCCAGTTTGTTCAAGCACTTTCCTCTAGGTAGCATTATCCAAATTTTTACCAAAGAGGAAACAACTGTTCAGTGATAGTGTGACCTGCCAGTGGTCACACTGCTAGTAATTCTTAGAAGCAGAATTGGAACCCAGAATATATGATTCCAAGTCCAGCACTATGAGTACACTGTGCTTCCTCTACTCACTAGAAGAAGTTGCTATATAACTGATTACAATATATAATATATATATGTGTAATATATATATATATATATATATATATATATATAAAACAAGATATATCCAAGTTATATCTTGGATATCTGTTATCCAAGATATAACAGAATTCTAACAGTAATGATTAGTAGTTTTGAAAAAAATAGTGAATTGATAACAAAATCTGGACTAGATTTCTGTATACCCAAACTGTTCATTTCTTAATATTAATCTTAAGCATGAAAAATCCACAAATGATACTGTCTACTTTCTAATGTTTCTTTTTAATTATTAACATCTCCTTTCTCCAAATCTCTTTCTTTCGCCTACACTTTTGAACCTAATGAGAGAGGTATAATTAATGTAAGGCAGTCAATTTTGCTAGAAAGGACATTTGTCTTAGAATAAAAAGATTTGCATTTGAGTCTTCCATCTCCCGCTTACTGATGATTAAACTTGATGCCTCAGAAATGGAGATAATATCAGTTTTAGCTATTTCATAGTGTTATGAGAGATTGAATCAAGATAATATTTTTGTTATTATTTGGATGAAATGCAGGAAATGGGAAAAGTTGATAACATTATTTAGTATTTGAATATGATTTCATATTTGTGCCGTCTTTTTGTAAAAGGTCTTGAAGGATAAAGATGGATTTATTCCATGAAATCTTTGATAACTCAAATGGTTCTGTGATCTCAGCTATGTGAATGTTCCTACCTATAATGGACACAGAAGCACATCAACATCTGCTCCTCCTAAGTGACTCTCATCCATGTCTTTCCATTACATCATCCCATGGATTCCACTAATATTCTGTAGAACTACCACACATTCTCTTTATACTGCATGAATGCAGACTATTCAGTGATAAACAAGAGTGTTGAACTTGGAATCAGTAAGACGCTGGTTCAAATCCTACTTTAAACACTTACTGACTCTTGTGACCCTGGGGAAATCCCTTAATCTCCTTGGCCTTGGCTTATTAAAATGTATTTATTTGTTACATTAAAATATCCAATTAATTTCCTCCCTCTCTCTGTTCTCTCCATTTGAGCAAACATCATTTGACCAAAAATGTGTATATATAAAACTGTCTTATTCCTTTTTATCAGTTTTCTCATCTATATAAGGAAAGGATCATGGCTTCTCAGTTCCCTTTTGGTTCTAAATCTAAATACCATAGTATTATGTTATATGACCATTCTTTTTTCCCCCTTGTCATATATGTCCTTGATAACTGACTTTTCACTGCATTCCTGAATAATTCTGTTTACAATATGCTACACACATTAGTATTTAATTTCAACTATGTGAGCCTCTTAAGTAAATGAAAAACTCCTCATCTTTTTTTTTTTCCAGGCTTATTCTAACTTAAGAACAAATTTTCAGCATTCCTGAACTATCAATTTATGCTTCATTTTCTCCTTTCAATTTTGGTCATATTCACTCATTTTTCTCAATTTCATATGAGGGATTAAATGGTAATTAAGAATAATTAATGGGCAGCTTTAAGTAGGACTGTGGACAGAGAACCAGACCTGGTCACATTTCCTAGCTGTGTGGCCCTAAGCAAGTCACTTGACTCCTATTGCCTAGTCCTTACTGTTCTGCCCTAGAATCAATATTGATTCTGAAACAGATGGTAAGGTTTTTTTAAGAGTATGTAAAAAGAATCAGTATGACATAGCGGGTACCTGGTTTCAAGTTTCACTACTGATTTAAAAAGTCTAGTAAATTCATTTAATCTCTCAGTTCCCTCAGAGGACTTACAAAAACTCTAAATTGTAGAGGAAATACCAAACTACATCAATAAAGGGATTTTCCTCACTGGAAGTACCCCATCCCAGTGAATTTACAGGTCCAATCCCATATCAACAATGAGCGCAAAGGTAAACTATAGATTTGTTCCTGCATTCATTATCAGAAAACTTAAAAGGTGAAACAATTGCCTTTTTTTGATCATTGAAACATGACTGTTGCTGTAGCATCATGGAAAAAGTATTTCCTAAAGTTTTGTCTCTATTATCTTTCAAGCTCTGAAAGGGACAGAAAAGTAAAACAAAACAAAACAAAACAAAAACAAAAACAAACAAAAAGCCATCCTGTTTTTTTTTTTTTCCATGAAGAATAAATTGTGACAGTGGGATGTTGTTTGGATGAAATGAAAGGGAATCTAACACTGCCCAACAAACCCTCTAAGCTCTGCGGTAAAAGGAACCTCAATTTTGTCAGATGGTGACCACTCCATTGAAGCAAGGAATGCTGAAAGGGTCAGAATTCCACAAGAATATTCATCCATTGCCTGTTTTTGTCTTGAACTGTGATTGGAAATTCCTTTCTTTTTGTCTTTAAGCATGTTCACTCCAGAAACTGAGTTCATCTTCAGGCTAAGGGGGAGTCCAGGGGAAAGCAATTAACAAATAAATGTAATTCCTTCCCCTTGCTTTATCAACTTGCAAATGGTTACAACTGGTTATGCTGATAATTTACCCAATTGCTTTACAGAAAATGCCTCCTTGCTAATACTGTTGGCTAAAGGGAAGCTTAATTGGATTTACAATTACAATTACTGGCTAACATCTGGAAAAACAAAATAAGTATCTTTCCATTAGGAATGGGATTCACAAAAGAGGGCTTCTTAATGAACAAGCCACATGATGAAATCTTATAGCTATAAATGTGAAAGTCACAAAAACTTCTATGTCAAGCAGAAATTCATTTCCAGTTTGCATAGGGACCAAACACTTTGAAGATCTCCCATTAAAGAGATCCTTGGACACGCTCCCTAGTTCTCCAGTCTTTTTCAATTCTCACTTGGACAGTTTTAATAACCTCTTAATTATTCTCCATGCTTCATCACTCCTTTTTCCAATCTATCCTCCATATAATGACTAGAGTGATATTCCCAAGGCACAGGTCCTTCCTAAGGCATAGAGGTCTGATCATGTTTTCCTTTACTCAAGCATTTCCTATGATTCCCCTTTACATCTACGATCTAGTAATAGTAATAGCTAATAATTATATAATTCTTTTCATACACAACCCTATTTGATCCTCCAAAAACACCGTTATATATCCATTTCATGAAGGAAGAAATGGAGGATAAAAAATGGTAAGCAATTTCTCTTATAAAAGGTTGACGGCTGACTTGAGTTTTCATTTAGGAATTACATAGCTGAATTCCTTGGCGACCTTAAATTAATATATATCAGTCTTTTAAAGTGATTTCCTTGTCACAATTATACAAGTAAATATCTAAGGTACTTGAAGAAAGCTGGCATTTTTTCACTTTCATCAACTCCATCCTAACAGTCACAGAGAGAAGGACATCTATCTCTAGAGTCTTGAAGTATCATTGGGCTTTGGAACTGGGGTTATGCTCATTTTACAATATTTCTTTTGACACTCTCTGTAATCCCAATAAACTGTCCTTTGATATGACAATCCAGATCATGTCTCCTGGCCTTTACAAAGACTATCCTCCAGTATGATCTTGGAATATGGTCTCTCCTCACCTCAGCCTCTTAGGTCCCTAGTTTCTTTCAAAGCTCAGTTCAAATGCACTAGACATTTCCTAATTACTTTAGCTCCTGGTGCTTTTCTCTATCCCCCAATTACCTTGTATCTGTTTTTAAAAATTTTCTGTATATTAACAAATGTATATTTTCTCTCTCCAATAGAATATAAGCTCATAGAGGTCAACAATTGTTTCATTTTTGTCTTTGTACCCTCAAATCTTAGCTCCTTGACAAAATAGAAATAGTACTGACCCTTGATTCAATTATATAGGGGAAAATAAACATTTTAAAGGCATTTACTTTGTGTTTGGCACTTTCCTAACTTGTGGAAATAAAATACTAGAAAAAGAAAGGAAATCCATGCCCTCAAGGAAGTTATATTCTAATAAGAAGGAAGGTAACATATAAAAGGGAGCTGAAAATGCAGGATGCTAAGAGAGGTCAGGAAGTGATGCTGGGGCAAGCAGGAGCAAGGTCTAGAAAATAGTCCAGCAACCAGAGGGTGAGCTGGATTTAGAATTTGTGACTAGTGCAGACATTTCCTTAAATGGAGGGTTCCAGATGATCTCATCAGAGGAGACTGTGGAGGTGAAATGTTTTCAGCTGAATCTCAAATGGAAGTTCCCTCAATGAGATTGCACTCTAACAGCATTCTTGTGGCAATAGCTTCATTTAAGATTTATCACCTAACACCTAGATACGGGATTCTTAACTTATGATTCATAGATCTCTGGATAGATTTTTGAGGAATGAGCTTGGATGGGGAAAACAATTAAATCCTTATTTTTCACTAACCTTGGTTTTCTTTATAATTCTGTGTATTTTGTTTTATGCATTTAAAAATATCATCCTGGCAAAAGGTCCAGAGGCTTCACCAGACAGCCAAAGGAGTCCTTGGCAAAAAAAAAAAAAAAGTAAAGAATCCATGACCTAGACCAGCAGTTCTCAACCTGTGGGTCACAACCGCGGCGGGGGTTGAACAACCAAAACACAGGGGTCACCTAAAGCCATTGGAAAATACATATTTCCAATGGCTTTAGCCGCTGAGAAATTGCGCTACTTTACAGTAAGATCTCAGAAAGAACGGGGACCCTGCTACCTGCACATTGTACTAATATTAGTTACCTATCAGCAGCCCTCCCCCTATGAGGGGTGATGGATTTACCCTGTTGCCTGGAGACCAGACTCAAACAGAGACCCAGAGAGAGCACCCAGGTGCTGGCTCCAGAGGGGTTAAGAATGAGTCTTGGAGCGGATAACTCCTGGAGCAGATAACAGAGCCGAGTAACCCCAGCAAAGTGAAACCTCAGCTGGAGCTAAAGGGAGATGACAGGAAGAAGAAGGCAGTGTCTGCTGACCCCCTCCCCAGGCAGGACTTACCTCCCGCCCCAGCGCTCAGGCTGCCTCCTGCTGGATTAATATTTCTCAACATATAATTAAACATTGTTTTTGTGATTAATCACTATGTTTAAATTGTGTTTGATTTGTAGCAATGAGAATACATAATGCATATCAGGTATTTACATTCAGAATCATAACTGTAGCAAAATTACAGTTCTGAAGTAGCCACCAAAATAATTTTTTGGTTTGGGGTCAACGCAACATGAGGAACTGTATTGCGGGGTCATGGCATTAGAAAGGTTGAGAACCACTGACCTAGACCATTTGCAATAGAATTAATAGTACAACTTTTACATCCCTCCATTATTTCAGGCTAATTTACAATCATTAGCTTTGCTTTCCTAAGGTATTACTTACATGATATCTATTATCTAATCAAAAAATGTAGAAGCAGAAAGTTTTAGCAACTTTAAGGGACCTTAAAAGTTATCTAGTTCAGCCCTTGCATTTTAAAGTTGTCAAAAGAGTTGAGTTTAGTAAAATGATGTGACGAAGATTATATAATGAGTACAATAGCAAAACTGGATTAGAACCTAATTTTAAGACTAAATCACAGTTTTGGTGGATTTGAATTTCCTCGAGATAAAATGTAAGCTCTTTAATCTTTTAATCCGAAACCTGCAATCTGACCCTAGTCCTTCTTTTCTCCTCTCTCTTCTTTGCTCTCCTCTCCTCTCCTCTCATTCCTTCCCCTCTTCTCTCTCTCATATGGCACTTATACTGTTAATTATATATTCCTGTGCACTTTCTCTCTATCTTTTCTATCCAGCTAAGGTATAAGGTTTTTGAGAAGTGGAATTTTCTTAAATTTATTTTATTTTTTATAATATTTTCTTCAGTCAAATACATATACTAAAGCAATTGATTGATATTTCTTGGTTGACTAATAAACATAAATATCTTGAGTTCAAATCCAGCCTCAGATACTTCCAAGCTGTGTGACCTCAGGCAAAACCATTTGACCTGTCTGCTTCAGTTTCTTCAACTGTAAACTAGGGATAATAATAGCATCTAGCTCCCAGGGTTGCTGTGAAGATTAAATGAGACACTTTTTGTAAAGAGCATAGTGCAATACCTGGCACAGAGTAGACACTTAATAAAGGATTGCTTCTTTTCTCCTTTAAATGTAGGAAACATCTTTCTTCTTGTTTAACCTGGCCACCTAAAACAAGATGATAGTTAGAACCTTATAGTTTGAATGAACTTCATAGCTCTTAGTTTATTCATTTTTTTAATGATTGACAGAATACAGTCAGGGCAAAAGTTAACTTAGACTTATTATATGTATCCTTTTCTTACTAGGATTTGTTACCACATCCATTGTCCTTAAAAACCCTTCTGCTAGATTTCTCTTGCCTTCTAATAAATTCATGGAGCACCAGTGTGAGTTCTTTTTTATTTATACATCAATTGGAGAATATAGTAGCATGTGATTTATTGTTAAATTGTATGGTATGAACTAAATTCAATTTGGAGATCAGTGAGGATGGTGGGAATGAAGAAAAAGAAATGAATGGACAAATATTTTGAAAAGAAAAATGGACAGGATTTCTTCCAGGGATTGGCTACTGAGGATTGAGAGAAAGAATTAAATAAAACTCTACCATGTTTCTTCTGGGTCCTTTGATGATGAGTATCTTTTTTATACATGTGAAAATTGAAGTAGAAAGCCAGCCTACAAGGAAAGGTGATTCTTAGCCTCTTTCTGCTCTCATGTGTATTAAAAAAAAACAATAAAAATGTTTAATTGATACTTCCTTTATCCTTTCTTTTCTTTTTTCCTCCCACTACTATAACTACCCTCTAATTCTTCCACTCCAACTAGAATCCATGTCTTGTAAGAAATGAGTGTGTAAAGCCAATCAACACATTGTCTTCCATGTTCTTTTAGTTCAAAGCTCTGAGGCTTTCTGTCATCACTCTTTTAGAAAAGTGGTTACCTTTTAACACATCCAGTCATGGATCAACTTGAGTCTTTCCTAGGAAGGAGGGAACATTCTTGTCTTTTTTCCTCAAGGAGTAGCTGGTCTGTTTTTTTTTCAGAATCTGGACTAGATCATGTTTTTCTTTTGCAGCAAATTTTGATTTTTTACCATTATTATCTGTTTTACCACCAGTGCTTTAGTGACAGAACAAAATAGATTTCAGCTAGCCAGAGCCCTTTGACTTAATCTGTTTTATGAACCACATTTCCCATTTTATATTGCTTGGGTCTCCCCCTAAGAGACTATGCTCTAGCTTATTGTAGCCATTTCTTATGCCTCCTTGATAAGAAGTATTCACTTAAATCAGATTCAGCACTCGAGGCTGACCTCCCAACAAAATACTAGGACTCTGATGCCTTGGCATCTTTCAGTTTCTAATTTCAAAACCCCTTTCTGCTCTCCCATGGAGATGACTGGGTGAAAGGTACAGAGACAAAAATGAATAGAAGGAACAATGCCATTATCTGCCCTCTGCTAGCCAAATTTCTGTCTTTTAATAGTATATCATCAGTAACAACTTTTGAAGCTCTGAACTCCTCCAAGTAAATAAATTGGAATTCATGCAAGGCATTTTTATCAATAAAATCATTAAATGATCTTTGACTAAATTTCTCATTCTTTATCCATTTGGTTATCTTTACCCAATTGGTTAGCTCATTGCATAATGGTAACAATGGCTTGTATTTATATAAAGCTCAATTCATAGGTGTTACCCCAACCATCTGAAGACTTCCCTTAGTGGAATGGGCAGATGAGAATGGTTTGTTCCATTGTCCAGGAAGGTAGTTGGAGCAGGCACTATGGAATGCTTAGAGATTGGTCAGATAAGATGCAAAGCTTTATACACTGCTTTTGGGCCATCTCCAGTCATCCTGAATTTGTCTTGTCACTGAACTTCACTGATTCTAGAAATGAGAGTGAGGTTGATGACTTTATACAACTCCATGTCACCTAAATCCAACTCAAGCACAAGTCAAGACAAAACCCTGTGATATCACTGGTCCTCTTTAAAAACAAAGGAAGAACAGCAACGAAATTTGTAAATCTCTTTGTATGCATTAACTTATTTGATCTTCATATATCCCTTCAAGATAAGTGGTACAAATATGATGTCCATATTATGTATGAAAGAACTGAGATGTAGAAAGTTTAAGTTAATGCAAGTTCACAAAACTGGTAAGGATATAAGGCCATGCCCAATATTCTAGTAAATATATATATATATATACATATATATATAAACATAGATAATATATTAATATATCTATTAAAGGATGTATAGCCTTTATTTTAATCTACTTCATTTCCCATTGTACTATTTCCTCTTCTTGCATCCAGAGAGAGAAGAAGAAAGAATAAAAAGAAAAAAGAAAAAAAAGCAATTTAGCAAAACTAAGCAAGACATTAGTAGATCCAAATAGTATAGCTAATGCTCCATATTTATCATCTTCTACCTCTGAAAAGGTGAGAGGTGGGTGCATATTTTTATCTCTTCATCAAGTTCAAGCATGGTCATTACAATTACACAGTGTTTAATTTCTGTTTTTGTTGTTATTCTTTTCATTTACATGATAGTCATCATTGTGTATATTGTTCCTAGTTATTTCACTTTACATCAGTTCAAACGTCTTTCCATATGCCTCCTGTATTCTTCAGATTAATTATTTTTTATGTTGGAATAATATACCATTATGCTTATTCTTCGCAGTATGTCTAGCCATTCCCCTAACCAATGGACGTTGACTTTGTTTCCCATCTTTTGTGATTACAAAAATTCCAGCATCCTGTCTGAGTAGACACAACCATTAATCTTATACTCCTCTTCCAATAGAATTTTCCCTCTTGGCTCCTCTATGTTTTTCTCTCCATCTCAAAGTAATTCTAGGATTCCAAAAGAATAAAGCTTTGTAGTTTGCTTCCCCCCACTCTCTCCTTGAGTAGGATGCTAACACAAAGATTGTGTTTGAAGAACTCTGTTTTAAAGACTAAGAAACACCAGCCCACTTGATCACATGACTCTATTCAATATGGTCTAGATTTTCCTGTCTTGTTTGTCAATATTTCTTGCAACAGACACATTTTAACTGTTATGTTAGCTATTTCCAAGTACAAACAACTTGGATATCTAATTAATTACAACTCCTAATTATACAATACTTTACTTGAAGCAAACCTGTGAGAGAAATAAAGCACAATTCTTCATGTTTCTATGGTGCACTCATGCTTACAAAATACTTTCTTGACAACATATTGTAAAGTAAGCAGAACAGGTATTATTATTCTAATTTTATAAAAAAACAGGCTTATAGACACTGTCAAAACTGGGACTCAAAGCATGTTTTGGGGCTCTAAAATATTTGGCTTTCTCCACTATAACACAATGGCATTTTCTTTTTCCTTCAAGTCATAAAAAACTAACCCATTAAAAGTAAAGTGTTATAAGGAACTTAGAGATTCCACCAAATCTATGCCTCTCTTTCTAGATAGTATTATAGTTGGTAAGAAAATAAACATCTATTAAACAGCTAGTATATATCAAGAATTGTACAAAGAACTGAGGATACAAAACCAAAAACAACAACAACAACAAAAGAAAGTACCTGTCCTGGAGAAGTTCACAATCTAATGGGGGAGAGAACATCTATATAACTATGTGCAAACAAGTTATATAAGATAAATTGGAAATAATCAACAGAAATTATTAAGAGGGTCTGGAAAAGGTTTCCTTTAAGTAAATGAGCATACATCCCATTTTAAAGACAATTTAGGGAAAATTAAGCCTTTCTCTCCTCTACATTGGTTCCCAGTCCAGGGTTGTTATTCAGTCATTTTTCAGTCATATTCTACTATTCTTGACCCTATTTAGGGTTTTCTTGGCAAAGATATTGTAATGGTTTGTTATTTCCTTTTCCAGTTCATTTTACAGATGAGAAAACTGAGGCAAGCAAGATTTAGTGACTTGCCCATAGTCACACAGATAATGAGGGTCTGAGGTCAGATTTGAACTTAGAAAGATGATGTTTTCTTGTCTCTAGGATGGGTACTTTATCCACTGTGCCACTTAGCTATCCATTCCAACCTTAGATACTCATAATTAGAAACACATTCTTCAGGGGGCGGGGGCAGTCAAGTGGTTCAGTGTATTGAGAGCCCAGCCTAAACACAGGAGGTTCTGGTACAAATCTGTCCTCACAAATATCATAATTATGTGACTCTGGATATGTTACTTAACCCCCATTGCCTAACCTTCAATGCACTTCTGCCTTGGAACCAATGCACAGTTTTGATTCTAAGATGGAAAGCAAGGGTTTATTTTTAAAGGAGAGAGATTATTTCAATCTAACTTCAACCTTATTGCCTCAGATTTAAACCTATTTCCTCTTTCCTTCTTCAAATGGAGGAAAATCAGTTTTTGTATTAAATGTTTTAGGGGCATAGAAGTTTAGGGCCAGGAAGAATCTTAGGATCATTTAGCCCATCTCTCCACTCCTACAACCATTGCCTGCCATTTTACAAAAAGGAAACAAGTCTACAGAGGTCAAATGACTTGTTAAAGGTCACCACACTAACTGGTAGCAGAACTAAAATTCCAACCGTGGTCTCTCCAGATGCCAAAGCAATTCCTTTCATTTTCCCTTCTGGGTTTCCATTCTATTAGTCATTATCGAAACTCTTAGGGAGACTCATTTTCCTCTTTTAATAAACTAATTGAGAGGCATGGTCTTAAAGTGGAAAGGAAATTGAAAGACTTGGTCTAGAATCCTTGATCTGCTCATTTATCTATGAGATCTAGGACAGGTCCCTTATCTTTTCTGGACTTCAGATTCATCATCTGTGCAAAGCAGAAGTTCATCTAGATGACTCTAAGGTTCCTTCCAGCTCTAAAGAGATGGTCCTATGATGTAATTCTTCATATTATTTAATGTGACACTTGTTCCTCATCATCCATATTTTCTAGGCTAAAGTACCAAAAAAAAGCTCGTTGAACCTCAGTTTTCTCATTTGTAAGATGCAGGATTTGGAGTAGATTACGTCTAAGATTCTTTCTACCTCTAAATCTATTATCCTATGATCCAAATCTTCATATTATTTAACATGACACTTGTTCCCTCTCATTCATACTTTCTCTAGGCTAAATACCAAACCAGATACCTCTTTACTCCTTAGTATCCTAAGTTATGAAATGAAAGGATTAGACTAAATGATCTCTAAGCTCCCAATCAGCTTTATATCTATGATCCCATTAAAGAATTAGTTTTTTCATATCAAGACTATGTAGCCTCTAATTACTCTGGAAGAATGGTATATTTCAGGGGGTTGCAGGCCCTGAGGAAGTCACTATTCACTAAATAGCCAAATTCTTGCAGGCATTTAATTCTCACACTGTAATAAATGGGAAAACATCAACAAAGAGCAAACTGATTTCCCCCCAAAATAAGACTATTATTTTTTCCTTTGGCATATGAAAATATTCATCAGTCATTTGTGTCTGCATTATCTTCTCTGCTTCTTGATTTCCTGTTGTGAGTAGATAGAAAATAATATCCAAATGCTTACAGAAAAGCTGTCTTTACTATCTACCAGGAAGAATCAAGCAATAATGGCAATATTGAAAGAATATCTGTTTATGATGCATGAAGCCACTACAAAGACCCAGGGATGATGTTCTGTGGCCCAAAGCTCCTTTGTTGCTATGGAATCCAAATCTCTCCTTGGTCAATCACAAGTGCCACTTAAAATATTCCTTTTAATTTTTTTTTCTCTCTTTGAATCCTCACCTGCTCTTTTTAAATCTGGTCCTGACTCAGCCACAGGAAACATGAAATGAGAAGAGTGTTCACGAGGCTGATGTGATTAGCAGATGGTCACCTTATGCCATCAGGGAGGAGCTGACTTTCTTATTTGACAGATAGTTGACATGGCCCAGATGTCACTTTTAGAATGCTAAAATCTCACGAGGCAACACCATAAACGATCCCACTTAGGAAACTACTTGTGAAAACTTGCATGAATATAGTATTTTCAGCATGTTCTCTCATTTGATCCTGAAAACAACCCTGAGGATTAGATGGTGAAAGTAGCATTATCCCATTTCACAGATGTGAAAATGAAGTCCCAGAAAGTTTTACAATTATAAAATGACAAACCCAAGTCTTACAATTCACATCTTCTGACTACAACCTCAGACATTTTCATTATTCCAGAAAAGAGTCATAGACTAGCTCTGAATTGATGAATATCTACTTAATTCCTTGTATCCTTGCTCCTTCTCTTATCAAAAGATAGGTCTAATTCTTAATATTGTAATGATTATTACAATCGCAATAATAATTCACATTTCTATAGTACTTTAAGATGTAGAAAATACAACAAATAAAGGCTGGGTATACTTTACTTGTATTTTGACTAATCACATCTGGACTCTTTCTGTCACAAGGCACTTTGGCTCTTCCCTAATTGACTTACTTCATCTTCCACAGCTGCTATTTTGAACCTTCTTTCCTTTCCTCAAGCCTCTTACCCCATCCCTTTCCTCATGCTCTGAGCAGAGGGTCTTACCTTCTAATTTACAGAAAAAAAAACTGAGACTGTTCTTGCACTAAGCTTCATTTTATTCACTACTTTCCTCATGGTACCATCTTCCATTCTCTCTTCCTTTACTTCAGTCTGATAATGAAATGCTACTTCTCAATAAGGCAAAATCCTCTACTTTTACCTTAACCCCATTCTTTCCCCTCATCTTTTCCAGTTGATTATTCCCACAATTATCCCTACTCTCTTTAATCTTGAATTTCTTCCTCATTAATTTAGATTAATCTTTTAATCTTCAATTGGCTCCTACTTTGCTGCCTACAAATATACCCATTTTTACCCATCCGCAGTGTTCTCTGTTCTTTCTTCCCTGCCACTCCCCACACACTTGATCCAATAGTGCCCTCAAACTATAATCCTATATATCTCTTCTTTTTCACAGACAAACACCTAAGAAAAGCTGCTTATAATTATTGTCTTTGCTTCAACTCCTCTCACTAATATTTTAGACTTTTCTGTAGGGATTAAAAAATTAATGGTTTGACTAAAATACCTGAAAATTATAAATAATAATTGTGGTTATTGAGTCAAAGTATTATTGTTCAAAGTCAAAATGACTTTAATGGCTTTTATTTACAAAAGAGGTAGAAAGAATGAAAGTAGAGAAATACAAAAGGGTAGTGAAGACATTAGCCTATTTAACTAAATATTGCTTCAGTGCTTGACTCAGCCAGGACTTGTTAACCTTCAACTGGAATTAAACTCTCTCCAGAAGACAGAAAGGGAAAGCCAGCTATCCACTCACCCAAGTTCCCTCTAAGAGGCAGGTCAAGATGATGAAAGTGACTCCTGAGGCCAACTTTCTTCCTTGAGTAGACCTTCTTCTTGAATCGGACTTCCTTCTTAAAGTTGAACTCTTCTTGAAGCTGACCTCTCTATCCTCAGAAAGTCAGGGCCTTTTATAGTGGCTTCATGTCCCTTTCCCTCTTCACAAAGGCCAATCACAACTTCCAAATTGCCCAACATATGGGGGTAGTGTCTGTGGGATCCACTTCTTGCTTTCTGGAGGTGTGAATTCTCATTAAAAGGATTCACAGTTTCCTGGCTGATTGAGTTTCTGAGGGTGTGAATTATTTAAGTGGTTTGGGAGCTCCTCCACCTAGTTCTAGCTTATGTTGATTCAATCAAAAGGTAGACAAAGGAGAGTTAATCCTGTCTTCACAATCTAGTGAGGTACTAAGTAGGGGTACTTAAGTTATTATTAACCAAAGTGTTAACTCCAACTAGTCAAAGAGAATAAAGGATTCCCCTTGTACAAGTGTAAACTCAGAATAGACAGAGAGAACAAAGAATTCCTCTTTCTCACTTCCAATGGATTTTTACCATGTCACTGGAACTGTTCTTTCCAAAGTTACCAGTCACCTCAAAATAGTCAAATACAATAAGATCTTGATAATTTTTGGCACTAATGACAATCCTTTGCTTCCTTACTCTTGTTTCTCTGGGTTTTCATGATTCCACTCTTTTTGTTATTTTATTTGTCTGGTGGCTCCTCCTCAGTTTCCTTTGCTACATCCATGTCATACATTCTAACTCTTTATTACTACCCCATAAGGTAGGGGATATTAGTATTCACATTTTACATTAGAATTAGTGGGAGTCTGGAAAGGATTCCTGAAGAAGGTGGGATTTTAATTAGGATTTGAAAGAAGCCAGGGAAGATAGGAGTTAGCAATTAAAAGCAAGAGAGTTCCAAGCATGGGAGACATTCTGTGAAAAAGCACTGAGTAGGGGGGCTAGCGTCAATGGGTTAAATAATTCATGGGAGTATGGTGTAAGATATAAAAAACTGGAAGGGTGAGAGAAAACCAAAGCAAATGGCTTTGAATGCCAAACAAAAGATTATTTTTACTTGATCTTGGAAGTATTAGGGAATTATTATAGTTTCTTGAGTGTGGGGGATGAATGGGAGTGACATGGTCAGATCTTTGCTTTGGGAAGATTACCTTAACAGCTGAGCAGAAGATAGGTGGGAATAGAGAGAGATATGGCATGGAGAGAAAATCAGAAGGCTATTGCAATAGACCAGGTGTGATACGATAAAGGCTTGCATTAAGATGATGGCAGTGTCAGCTTACGTGAAAAGATGTATCCACATAAAATCTACAGACTTTGACAATATACTGAATATGGGGACTAAAAAGAATGAGTTTTGAGGGTAGCTCTTAGACTATGAGCCTAGGTGACTGGGAGGATGGTAGTACCCTCAAGATAGGGATATTAGGAAGAGGTGAGGGCTTTGGGAAAGGATAATGAGTTCAGTTTTGGACATGTTGGGCTTAAGATGTCTACTAAACACTCAGTTTGAAATGTCAGACAGTTAGAGATGACTAGAGATCAGCAGATAGGCTGGGGCTGGATAAATTGAGGCTAAACTGGGAACTATCAGCACAGAGATGATAATTGAATCCATGGGAGTGAAAAAAGATCATCAAAGGAATTAGTATAGAAGGAGAAGAGAAGAGATCCCAGTACAGAACCCTGTAGGACACCCATGATCAGGAAGTATGACCTGTATGAAGATCTAGTAAAGGATTTTGAGGAGTGGTCAGACAGGTAGGATGAAAATCAGGAAAGAATAGTGTTACAAAAACCTAGAGAAAAGAGAGTATCAAGGAAAAGAAGATGATTAATAATGCCAAAGGCTACAAAGAGATCAAGAAGAATGAGGAGTGAGTATTGGTCATAAAGAGGCCATAGGAAACTTCATAGAGAGCGGTTTACATTGAATGATGAGGTCAGACGTCAAAGTTAAAAAGAGAGTGAGAAGAAAGGAATTGGAGGCAATGATTATAAATGGTCTTTTCCAGGAATTTAGTCACAAAAGAGAAGAAATAAAGGAATACAAATGTAGTAGTAGTAGTAGTAGTAGTAGTAGTAGTAGTAGTAGTAGTAGTAGTAGTAGTAGTAGTAGTAGTGGTAGTAGTAGTAGTAGTAGGGGGGGAATCTTCTGGAGAAGATGAGATGGAACAGAATCTTTTGTGCACGTAGAAGGGCTTAACTTGGCAAGGAGAAGGTCCAACTAATTATGTGAAATAATAGTGAAGAGGCAGCCAGATAGTACAGTGGATAAGGGCTTGGACCTGGAGTTTAGGAAGACTCATTTTTATAAGATGAAATCTGGCCTCAGACACTTACTTGCTCTGTAATCCTGGGCAAGTCACTTAAATGTGTTTTCTTCAAGTTTCCTCATCTATAAAATGAGCTGGAGAAGGATATGGGAAATGACTCCAGTAATCTCTGCCATGAAAATCCTAAATAGAGTCCAGAAAAGCAGTACACTACTGAACAACAAAAGGGAAGGAGAAGATAGAAACGGACAACATCTGTGATTTGAGATGAGGAAGAGGAGAAAAGAGGGTGCATGGTGAATGGTCTCATTTTTTCTCTAGCAAAATACTCAGATGAGAAGGTATGGAGAGGGAAGTCATGAAAGATCTGATGATGGATAAAAAAAAAAGTTTGGAAGATCTGCCATAGTGAATGAGATAGTGAGTTAATTAGGGCTGTATAAAAGAATTGTCTTGCAAGAATGAGGACCCAGTTGAGGTCACATGAGAAATTTAGAGTGGACACACAGTTTCATTATCTTCCTGGGTCTTATTCAGCTCTGACTTACCATTTCCTTTTCTAAGTGAAGAGATTATAATAGATGACCTCTAAGATACTTTCCATCTGCAACTCAACTCAGTGATCTATGATCCTACGCTACTATAGGCTTCTTCTAGTATAAGTCATTTAAAGTGACTCTCCTAACTCAAAACACAGTGAATAAATGGCTGAATTGGGAGCCAGGAAGACCCAAGTTCAAATCCAGTCTCAGACACTTTCTAGCTATGTGATGCCCAATTTTCCTCATATGTAAAATGGAGACAATATAAACATTTATCTCCTGGAGTGGTGTGGATCAAATAAAATATTTGTAAAGTATTTTACATTATATATATTTATATACATATATATATATTTATGTTACCCATCATCACCACCACCACAACTATCATCATCATCATTGTTATTGAAAAAAGATACAATTTTAGAATAGCATCTCGGTTAGAAACCTCCATGAGTGTTAATACTGTAAGTAAATAGGCTCCAGGAAGAACTTGGTGAGATGTTTGAACACAATGAGATGCTGGGTTAGTAACATTTTTTACAGCACAGGACAATTATACCCTCTGTGGGAGGTAGAACCCACTTTCCCACACAACTGCAAATGCTGCCTATGTAACAGCTTCCCCAGGCTTTCATTAAGCCTTTAATGAGTTCAACTTAGATTAGGCAGAAGTTGAAAATGTGTTCATACCCACTGATTCAAGAGAGATGGGCACTAGAAACCATTTTCATTTCATAGATTTTCCTCTTCAATAAAGCAAGGATAGGAGATTTCCTTTATAAGGGTACCCTCTTCTCTCCACTCCCTCATAGAAGACACAACCATTTCACACTTTAGTAGTAAATTTAATGATTTGATGTAGTAAAAAATTATCATCATTTGATGACTAAATCTCTGGTAATGACAGATAAACAATTCTTTTCTAGTCTCACATCCAAAAGCCTTTCTAGGTACTTAGGATCTGCTAGAAATTCCATTCTATGAACAAAGCTATTAGAACCTAGTTACTTTCATGCCAAGATGAGGTACTCTGTCTCCTAGAAAAAGAAAAGCATTGCTAAAAATCTCCCTCTCAGAGAGGAATACTGCAAAAGTACCCGTATGGTGTGTGTTTGTATGTGTGCATATGTTTATCTACGTATAAATATATAATACAAGTATGTGTCCTGTTGATCACACTACAGTTATAGTGTTTTGTGATTTTAAAAAATCTCCCTAGAAATGAGAGCATAGTGTTAGAAAGTGATATAGTTGTATAAACTGCGGAATTTCTTTTATTTATATTACGGAGTGTTTTCCAAGCAGTATGTCCTGATCCATGACAAGAAACAGTCCTAGCCTGATTTTTAAAATACAAACAACTTGTTTCATAAGCATATCAAAGTTGGTGGCCACACAGATTGCATTACATGAAGCACAATTTGGTTTTTTTAAAAAACAACTTAATTTGATGTTAAAACTGTTTCCCCAAAGATTCGGCTATTGGCGTGAGCATAAAGATTTGATTAATCATATTTGTGGAAAAAGAAGGAAAATCATGTCAGCAGTAACGTTTATAAGTGTTCGGAATATAAGAAATAATTTACTAAGACTCCAATCTTAATTTTAACCACAATTAGATTGTTTACTGATGAGAGTCTCATTAAGCCTCAAGCTGTTCTGAACCAGTTCCTAGTATGTCAGTCAGCCTTAAAAGGTCAGATTAAGGAAAAATCACCAAGGATGTCACCTCACATAGCATCACAATTAAAATAAAAACAAAACCTCACTCCAGAAACTATCAGTTAACTGTATTTTTCTTAAGTCATCTCCTTATAAAATGATTCACAATTTTTAACAAATATCTCATAGTTTAGAATATGAGTTAGAAGAGCTCTAGACTTCATCTAGCATATCCTTTGAGGCTCGTAAGGATCATATAATAAAATATGTGTAAAGGCATTGTAAGTCTTAAAGGAATATAAATTAAAATATTATTATTAGTGTTATTGTTACTATTTCCTAAATGAGGCAATTCTTGGTTGACTCAAGGCTCCCCGAGGCAGTTTATAAATATCATCAAGATGACCTGACTTTATTATATTTGTATTCCTAAGTGTTAGCACAGTGTAACCCATAGTAAGCTTTTAATAAATGCTTCATTGCTCATTCACTCATAAGTGCTCTGAGCACTTGGCCACTTGGGCTATGACAGTGATGCTGTTGGATGCTTTGACTTTTACCAGTGGACTGAGATCCCCAGAACATTTCATTGACCAATTCTTGGAGCAGCCCATGATAGTATAAATGACCGTGTAAACATACCGACATCAAACATTAGGGAAGATTTGCAGCCAAAGCAAAAGACTCAGGATGTTATGACAGGTGGCCTTAGTTTTCACTCCTAACAAATTTGGGGTGGGAAAAACATAATTGTCATGGTGAATACATGTCCATCTCTGGGCACAGACAGTATTTGGAATGATGGAATAGCTATGAATTAGTTGAGTGTGCTTTACTCATGTTGACAAAGCTGTTTGATGCCTGAAGCTTCAGGCTCAAGGGCAATTTCCCTCATCAATGACTATATTCATAGATTTTATTTAGACCTAGAAATGGGTAGGAAGGTCCATTTTAAGTACATCAGTAGAAGGCACAGAAATATGAAGGCAGATAAGGGATAAGGAAGGATTTCATGAGAATTTTATAGCAAACAGTAGACTACTTTGAATATCTAAATCAAGAAATCTAAGAGGATCATTTCCATTTTTCCACATATTTATAACCCATAACTAACATATATATTTTTATAAATTTATTTATTTATTTATAATAATTTTCCATGGCTGCATGATGCATGTTCTTTTTCTCCCCTCTTCCCTCCCCCATCCCGGAGCTGACGAGCAATTATTCTAATGTATCACACAATTAACACATATTTATGGATTTTCTTAAACCCATAATGGAACATTTTGAGATCAGAGGTCACAGGTTGCTCTATAAATTTAAAAAAATTTATTAAAACAAATTGCTCTCCTTTTATGTCAGTCATCATATTTATAGTTCATGCATACAAAAGTATTATTTATGTGAACTGAGCTCACTTTTTTGTCCCCTACCCACTTGGGGCATGCTCAGTTGCCATTCTAGGTGATCACATATAGGAACTAGAGGGAGACTACTTCTTACTTTTTTCCCCAAGTATCATTGGGAGCAAATGACCTTTCTTACACACAACACATATTACTTGGTCATTTCATTACACTACCTCTTTTCCTATTCTTCCTTTTAGGCATTTCCCTAGACTAAAGTCGAAAAGTATAAGTGAGTTAAAGTCTGTGAGGAAAGGGAAGCTAACTTCCTGGAGGACAGATAAGGCTCCTCTAGGAATGGACCATTTGACTTGGTACAGGACAAGTTCTGCCACATTCTTAGCACCACTTCCTGAATACTAGACGTCTATTTCACTTCAATGACTTTGTGATCTCAGATTTGGTGTAGGCATCAATCTACTCATGCCTTCAAATTCTGTGTTTTTTCCTCATGTTAATTCATAGACCCTCCTCAGAGGAATCACCCAACAACATGTGAGAACCCTTCTCATCTACTAGGTCTTTTTTATATTTTGAAATCACCAATGGAAAACGCTAGCTGTCCAGTCACTACTCTTCTCTTATCCCCCATGCTTATCTCTTTTCCTTTTCATTATGCTTTTTCTTGATGAGAATATTAGGGATTGCTTGGACCTGAAATTTAATTGATATAAAGAACTCCCAGATGAGGAAACTGCCTCTTTCAGTGTAGTTTGGTGGATTGTTTATGTAGTACCACCTTGCTTCCATCTCCTTCCTCCAGCCCCTGCTACTTTGGGATGTGCTCAGTTGGCATTATAGGCAAACATGGAAAGCTTGGAGTGGACTTGCTTCTGGGTATTTTTTAGACTATCCACAATATTCCCAGCCTGGTTTGAATTCAATGTGTGAAGGACTGGTGAACTTTTGGCTGAGCATAATTGAGTTGATTGAATACCAGTTGAGAAGCTATTATTATATAATCATTTTTCTGATTGGCCAAGGAGCACAAAGAAGTGATGAAGCAGGAGGGACCAAAAAAGATGAACATCTGCTCTTTCATCCCCTTCCCTAGAGATTTTCTTTTAAGGAAGACTATTGTGAATTGACAAGTAAGGAAGGGACAGCAGTCAGCAAAGTATACTGTCCTGCTCAGCTGCCAAGTTTCTTCTAATGCATGGCACCCCTGTCCTTTTGCATTTCTTCTTTCTTGACCTTGAGTGAATGAATATTCAGATATGGTAGTGCCTCAGTACTAGTGATACTGGGAGATCCATCGAAGGTTGTATAGGTCCCATTGATAACAAGAAGCCAACAAGAGGGAACATCAACAGCCAATTCTGATGAGGGATCAGTGGAACAGCCAATCTATGTATTTGGCTGGGCCAAGCAATAAATTGGCCAGTCAGCTGAAACATTGAGTCCTGGAAAGATCAATTCTAACTCAGCAAGAGAGGAAACTCTCCCTTCAATACCTTTCTCTGAAATAAACTTGGTGAGGAAGAGAAGAACTCCCAGGGCCTGGAGTTGCCAGATACTCCTCAGTCCCAAATGTCCTTCTATGCTTTAAGTATGAGTCCACTCACCTCATGGAATTTGTATCAATGCAAGAGGAGAGTTGCCCATCCCCCACCCTTTTAGGGATAGGGGTGGATTATTTTCTTGCTATACCATCTCACCCCATTGATACCAGATATTAGAGATAGGAAGAGTGTAAAAATTAAATCTCTAATAATAATATTATATTTAAGAGATTTGTTAATGATTATTAGAAGAAGATACAAAATAAAGACCATGTGGCCATGGCTGGTTAGTCATTCTTTAGTCAACCCCACTCACCACCATCAATGCTGATTCTACATCTGAGAGGAGGAGCCTCCAAAGCCCATGCCCTTTATCCTGTCTACAGGATGTACATAATGACAGGAAGTCAGTGAGCTCTTGGGATAGGTAGTTCTTTTTTAGGGTAACAGATTTCAATCATACAAGAGAAAATCAGACTAGTCTCTCATCTTCAAAAATACCTGTTTTCTTGGGAAAAGGAAGTACGAGGAAACCCAATGCATATACAAAGGAATTTCAAGAGAGAAAGCATCTGATGGTAAATAGACAACATGCTATAGTGGATAGAACACTGAACTTCTCCTTAGAAACTTACTGGCTGTATAGCTATGGACAAATCATTTAAGTCTCATTTCCCTTATTTGGGCAGCTAGGTGTCACTGTAGATAGAGGGCCAGTATTGAAGTCAGGAAGACTCACATTCAAAACCAGCCCCAGCCACTTACCACCTGTGTGTTCATGGACAGGAATCATTTAACATCTCTTTTGCCTTAGTTTCCTCATATGTAAAATGGAGATAATTATAGCACCTACCTATCAGTGTTGTTCTGAGGATCAAATGAAGATTAAACATTTGTAAAAAAAAAAAAGTGTTTAGTCCAGTGCTTGGCACATAGTAGGAATTGTATAATTCCTTATTTCATTCCATTCCATGTGTCATTGGGAAGGGCAGAAAAGACTTGTGTAGGCATTTAAGTATGATGGGCCAGCACTTACTTTTGATGCATTGAGAGGCTTAAAAACAAACAAACAAGTATCTAAAGGGCTGCTCCCCAAAATGACCATTTTTCTTAGAACCTTAGGTGCCTACAGAAAGACAGACTGAATATCAGTGGCTGACTTGAAATAACTTCATCTAATTGGACTCATGGTCCATTGCTTATAGACCAGAAAAGTCAATGGCAGCTAGAAATGGGGGATCTTTGTCCATTTCATGATAACATTCTAAATGATCCAGGTGTCCAGAGAAATGTAATAGTTAATAAACAATGTGTCTATATTTTAGTGATTTATGCCTTTCAATTTACCATAAAACCTTCAAGGATAAAAAATAACATGTAATAATAGAACATGTGCAGCCATTAGTAATCATTTTAGTAAAAATACTGCCCGTGAACTCATTTTCACCTTCTTTTTTTACTGTATTCACATTGGAACACTTTATTTCCCCCTCAACTCACCTACAGCCTGTGAAATCAACTGAAAATTTAATGCTTTCTTTGAAGCGATTGTGTGGATTTGGACTACACAGGAAGGGAACTGTTGACTTTTTCATTTATAGACCCTTCAGAACCAGTTGGCAGTAGCCAGGTATAAATGTGAAAGGGGGAGTATGGTTTCTTGGCAAAATGGTTCACAATTCTAGCTACTAGAGAGGTGACTGCATTTACTTGATAATTGTTAATGTTAAGATAAACCCAAATTTGTTTTATGGTACACAGATTAGTGACTGAAAAGACCAGGTGCAAACTAGAGAAATGTGTATTTTGTACTAGATTCCTTGTAATTTTCTTTTCAGCATCCTTTTTCCTATATACTGTATCTCCCCTGCTCCCAAGAACATAGCCAGTATGCCTTTCCACTCTCATGCCCCATCCCCTTTTCCCCTCCTCATTCCACAATCAAGGATTCTGCATTGTACCTTTATTTTAGTCCTCTATCCAGATCATTCATCCCTGGCTCTGCATTGATATTCCTCTCTCCAATTTCCTCCCTTACCTTTGTAAGATTTTCTCGTTATTGCCCATTGCTATGGAAAGATGGGTATTCAGGATAAGTAAATATGCATGGTGGTATGAAACAGGAATATTTTAACCTTGGGAAATTCATTTTATTTTTCCATAACCTAGTTTCTTCATCTTTAAAGTGAGAAGATTGGGGGCAGCTGGGTAGCTCAGTGGATTAAGAGCCAGGCTTAGAGAAGGGAGGTCCTAAGTTCAAATCTGGCCTCAGACACTTCCCAGCTGTGTGGCCCTGGGCAAGTCACTTAACCATTGCCTAGCCCTTACCACTCTTCTGTCTTGGAGCCAATACACAGCATTGACTCCAAGACGGAAGGTAAGGGTTTAAAAAAATAAAGTGAGAAGATTACACTAGATGATCTCTAAGGTCCCTTCCAATTCTGAATTCCATGATTCTACAAATATCTTACCAGTTTTAAGAGAGTGAGCTGGATCTATTGAGTCCCATTCAGCAGATTCTGGTTCTGATTTAGTTGTTAGACCAGAAAGAATGTGATCAAATACTTTGATCAGTTGAGTATTTATTAAGTATCTATTTCTGGCACTCTTCCAGAGTACTAGGAATATTTTTTTCAAAAAAGAGAGAAAACAGTTCTTGCCCTTGTTAGATTTAAAATAGTTTTGAGCTTTAAATAGTTGTAGATAAGAGAGTGGGAGCCATAAACTGGGATAATTAAAATGTTTGGGAGCAAGAGAAATATATATATCAATTATGACCACTGAAATATGTTTTCTACTGTGTCTTGGTTTTATATAGATATAAGATGGTCGCCAGGGAATATATTCCCAATTTATGAATATGCCCAAGCCAACTGGGTTTTATAGAGAAATTTAATTTATAATACACTGATTAATCAATAGAAAAAGAGAGAAAGTAAGAAAGGAATAAGAATGAATAAATCAGTCAGTTGGTTTTATCACTCACCCAAGAGTTCTCTAGGTAAGGCTTCTCATGCCAACCTCAGGCTCCACCTTCAAGAAAGCCTCCTTTCAAGAAATGTTCCAGAGAATTCTCCTCCTTCAGAGCCAGCCTTCTCTCCTGGTCCTCCCACAGAGCAACCTCCTCAGTCCTCCTTCAGAGCCACCTTGCTCAGAGCAAAACCTCCTCCCAGAGCCCAACCTCTCTTCAGACCCCGCTATCTTTAAGGAAACCATCTAAGTCCCCTCCCCTCAGTTCTCACTCTACCAATCACTGTCGATGTCTCCCCTGTGTCAATGGTGGCTCTAGCTTAACCCAGGACCACCCAGAGGTCTGTTTCCTTTGCACATGTCTGTTGAAGGTCATATTCTCAAATAATTAAATCTTGATCTATGCTGCAGCCCTTCCTAAATCCTGTTAGACTGAGTAGGGTGGAGATTGTAAGTTCCAAGACCTGGTTCTGTCATTCCAAGTATCTCTATTGTATCAATTCTAAAATCAATCATGACTAAAAGAACTTCCTGCTCTATGCTTAAGCATAGGTCAAAGCCCTTTCCATTGTTTAGCAAAAGGTTTCTGTCCTAAAGTAATCTTAAGTAGGGAGGAGAAGGACCCTCCCATGCCAAGGGTTTTCACATTCCAATAGAGTTATTACTATCAGTAGGAAATTTTTTCCAAGTATGAAATTTCCCAATGGTGAAATTTCCAACATTCATAAGTCTAAGAAATTTTAAGGTTTACACCCTTAGGGAGCTTATATTATATTATTTTTTAAACCATTACTTTCCATCTTAGAATCAATTACTGTGCATTTGTTTTAAGGTAGAAAAAGGGTAAGGACTAAGTAGGCAATGGGAGTTAAGTGATTTCCCAGGGTCACACAGCTAGGAAGTATCTGAGATCAGATTTGAATTTGGGACCTCCCATCTCTAGGCCTGGCTCTCAAACCCCTGAGCAACCCAGATGCCTCCAGGAGTTATATTCTAAATTGAGAGATAAGGAAAATAAAAATAGATACACATAGTGTACAAACAGAGTAGATGGAAAGCCAACATATAGGAAGACAGTAGAAGCTGGTGTGAAGATGGGATTAACTCTCCCCCGCCCATTTTTAGATTTAATCAGCAGAAGCATATACACTCCACTTACACTTGAGTGGGGGAGGTCTGTTACCCACCTGTGCAATAGTGGGTGATAATCAGAGTCAATTGACTGCCGCCTGGGTGGTCCTAAGCAAAGCTTTAGCTGTAATTGGTACACATAAAATAGAAGGAAGTCACAGGAAGTGACAAAAAGAATGGTCTATAAAAATGCCAAGAACTTCCTGTGAAGAGGCCTTTCATCTTGAACTTGATCTTGAAGGAGCTCCAGCTGGGGACCTTGGACTGCTCTTGGATTTTTCCCTTAGAACTACCACATAGGTGAGTGAAAAAGGCTGACTCCTTTCCTGGATTTTCTGAAGGGACTAGCCTCAGGAGAGGCCTCCCCTCCTGAGAGAGGCTTTGTGCATCCCCAGGTCCTTGGCTCAAAGGTGAGGCCCCTCTGGATAAGGATTAATTAGCCCTGCCTTGGTTGAGCCAAGGATCAGAGCAAACTACTTAGTGTGTTAGGTTAGATATCTTCACCTATCCTCTCTCTGTTTTTCTTACTTACACTCTTTCTATATTTTATAAATAAATTACTAAAATAATTCATTTGGAGTTGATTAAATTCCTGGTGACCCCACTCTTAAATAATCTAGTCTAACTCCTTACATTGGGGATAATAGCAGGTGGGCTGAGTTTTGAAGGAAGCCAAAGACTCTAAAAGGCAAGAGGCGAGGAAGCAGAGAATTCCAGAGATGAAGTGGGTATAAGAGCATGGAAGGAAGTTATGTGTGAGGAAGAACAAGTAGACCAAACCAAGGATATACTAGTAAATGTTTAATAGCCTGCTCTTGAGGGATGGGGTGGAAAATGTATTATTATTATTAAAAATGTTTAATCCTAGATTCTTGCTCTGGTGGCTGGAATGCTGAGGGGGAAAAAAACAGATACATGGAAGAACTATCAATTCTTATCCCCTCTCCCTGCCTTATTTTACCTGGGTACAATTGGCCCTTGTGTCCAAAATGTTCGTTTATTCTCTTAAAGACTGAATTTAACTGATATAATCTCATTTTTTATACACCTGTGGCTTCTCTTGCTCTTTATATAACCTTGTGCCCCTTTTTCTGGCATGAGTGCACAGTATAGTACTGGGAACCACAAATGAGAGTGACCTGATACACATTTGGTACTTAAACCTTCTAGTCCATTGTTAGGAGTTTTTTTTCTCTGGGGACATAATCATATGCCATTTACGCTCCCTTTTAGGGCTCTAAAGTTATTCTCAAAGGGTTGAGGGTATCTTTCTTTTAACCTATTAGTTTGTTCTTCCATTATTAATCTTTAGTGATCGTTACCCCAGTTCCATTTGACTGACTAATATCAATTAATTTTTACAAAGGGATAGTTACTGAGAAGACATAATAAAAATAGATGTTCCACAGCATTTTCTTGCATACCAGAGGGAACATTCTCCTCTAAAACCCCTTAGTCTCTGGGAAGAGTGGGTTCAAACTTAACATAGTTTCTGTATAATATTTGCCTCACAAAATTCACTTCTGAATATAGTATGGTCTATAGATGGATGAGTTTGTATCTCTGTTACTGATGGGCTAGGTCAAAGGAATTGCTTAAGACTTCATTCTTCACTGTCTGGGTTTTGATAGATTCTAGAAAGTACTTCAGCTCCCAATTTCTGATGATTTGATTTCTTGATATTTCAGTGATCACAAAGTCATGGCCATCTCCAATTTTCTTCTTAGAAGCAGAAAAGAGTACATATAGAAGACAGAAGTAATAGCAGGGCTTTGGGCTTCATGCTAACTCTGGGTGAAAAAGAACCTGGGGCTCATGGAAATCATGGGAAATTATCCTTCTCCATCTAGCCAAGCAGGAAAGAGCCAAAGTCAAGACTCTTGCTGGCCAGCTGGTGCATTTTGAATGCATCCCAGTTCTGGAGCCCAGCTGGAGTAAAGTAGGGTTTGAGCAATAGTCTAGCTCATTAAGCTAGATTTCTTACTTTGCCCTCTTTCTAATTTCTCTACTTTCACACTTTCCTTTTATTCTATAAATAAATTGCTAAAAAATCATTAGGAATTGATTAAATTCCTGGTGATCATACTCTTAAAAAAATCTAGTCCAACCCCTTACAATTTCTGCCCCTTACACTGCTCATGCTAAATAGATCAAAAGAGTACATTATGTAAGCGCATTACAACTCAGTTCATTGGTCAATTTTTTCCCCATTACACTTGGGCCTATCAATCAACTTACAGACTTAATCTAGTGACCCCTAGGGCTACACAAGGATGACTCTCTGTGAAACTGGGTGAGTGGAAGGATAATGGTTCCCTTGCAAGGAACATTAAAATTTGGAAGAGATATGAATTCAAAACCAGCCTTAAACATTTAATAACTGTGTGACCCTGGCAAGTCATTTAACTCTGCCTCAATTTCCTCATCTGTAAAATAAACTGGAGAAGGAAATTGCAAACAATTCTAGTGTTTTTGCCAAGAAAATCCTAAATAGGATCATAAAAAGTTGGATATAACTGAAAATGACTGAACAACAGCAACACAAGTTTTGAGGAAAAGATAAGTTCTGATTGGGACATAATGAGTCTGTGGCACCTATGGAGCATTTTCTAGAAACTAGCAAATTGGAACAGAATAGAGAGACTAGGGCTAAATACATAGTTTTCAGAATCACCAATATAAAGGCAATAATTAAATACTAAGGCATTAAAAGCTATTAAAGGCTTAATGTATTATTTTTCCAGCAAGGAGACAGCTTGGGATAATGTATGTACTGTTGACCCTAGTAAAGTCAGGAAGTTTAAATCTTTAATCAAATGTCTAAATCTTGCCTGTTATATATACTAGCTATGGGATCCATAGGCAAATTACTTAAATTCTCCAAGGCTTAGTTTCCTCATCTATAAAATGGGAATAATAACATATGAAGTACAAGCTATAGAGCCCTACATAAGTGTCTGTCATCATTCTTCCAGGGATATTTCTTTTGAAATGGATGATTCTTTACCTTAACCCAAAGAAATGAATTTCTAATAATAGAATTTCAGGTTTCAAGAACAGGCCAGCATGGGAAGCTTTTCTAGAACTCTTGAAAATATACCATGAAAGTGACCATGTATTTGATTGATTTGATGTACAGCAGCCCTACTTCTGGGAAGACTTTTTGCTGTCTTAGATGTTGAGAAGTACCTCATTGTTAATCACTTTTGCTGGACACACTTCCTCTGGTTTTTGATATTCTTTCATTGGTTCAGAATTCTTTGTAAACAGTTCTTTCCTTGTTTCTTTTAATCAAATCTATTTTTACTTTAGCTTTGTTTGAGATCATGATTGCTACTTCTGCCTTCTTTGTTACAGCCCAATACCTTCTGCTCTGGTCTCTTCCCTTTACCCTGTGTGTGTGTCTACCTGCCTCAAGTGTGTTTCTTATAAACAACATATGGTAGGATTCTGGTTTTTAATCCACTCTGCTATCCACTTCTGTTTTATGGGTGAGTTCATTTCATTCACATTCACAGATATGATTACTGTCTGTATATTACCCTCCATTTTGACTTCCTCCTTTAATCCTGATCTTTCTCCTTTTCACTGTTTCCCTCCACTCCAGTGTTTTGCTTTTAATCCTTTCCCCCTTTCCCCTCCCTTATGTTACTCTCCTTCTCACCATCTCCCTTCCTATTTCTCTCTTACTATAAGGACTTTTGATTGCCCTCCACCCTATCTGTCCCTCCCTTGTATTATTCTCCTCCCCACCACCCTGTTTCTTTTTCTCCTTTTACCTCTCTATAGGGTAAGATACAATTTTATACCCCAATGAGTCTGGCTATTCTTCTTTCTCTAAGCCATTTCCAATGAGAGTAAGGTTTAAGTATTACCAGTCACCAACCTCTTCCTTCCAGTGTATTTGTCTTCTTTCTGCCTCCCACCATGCTTCTTTATGTGATATATTTTGCCCCATTTTACTTCTCTTTTCCCATTTCTCTTAGTATTATCTTCTTTTTCACTCCTAGTTTTATAATTTTTGACATATTATCCTAAACATCTTACTACCACACTCTCTGTGTATGCTTCTCCTAATTACTATGATAATGATAACAATTTTTAAGAATTACTGATGTCATCTTTCCATATAGGAGTATAAGCCATTTGACCTTATTAAAGTCCTTACATTATTTCTTTTTCTTATTTATCTTTTTATGGTTCTCTTGAATTTTGTATTTGGACATCACCTTTTCTATTTATTTCTGTTCTTTTCTTCAGGAATGCTTGGAAATCTTCTATTTTGTTAAATGCCCATACTTTCTTCTGAAAGTATATATATATTCAGTTTTTCTGGGTAGTTGATTCTTGGTTTGTATCCAGTTTCCTTGCCTACCAGAATATAATATTCCAAGCCTTCTGTTCTTCAATGTAGAGGCAGCCAGATCTTGTGTGATCCTGACTAGAGCTTCATAATATTTGAATTGTTTCTTTATGGCTGTTTGTAGTATTTTCTCCTTGACCTGGAAGCTCTTGAAATTGGCTACAACATTACTTTGAATTGTGATTTGGGGATTTAATGAAGGAGGTGATCTGTGGATTCTTTCACTTTCTCTTTTACCCTATTGTTTAAAGATATCAGATCAGTTTTCTTAGAAAATTTCCTGCTGTATGATGTCTAGCCTTGTTTTTTGGTCATGACTTTGAGGTAGTCCAATAATGCTTAAATTGTCTCTCTTGGATCTGTTTTCCAGATCAGTTTTTTTTTCTAGTGAAGTATTTCATATTTTCTTCTATTTCTCCATTCTTTTGATTTTGTTTTATTGTTTCTTGATGTCTTGTGAAGTCATTATTCTTATTCTTATTCTTACCTTATTCTTTCTCTAGATCCCAGTAACTTCTCAGGCTCAATTATTTCCCATAGGCCTCATTATTCTTCCATATTTAAGCTTAACAGAAGGAGCATGATTCAATGGAGAGAGAGTCTTCCAACTTTAAATATGATTTCCTTATTATTGCAATAGTTGAGAGCCCCAGGAGTTTCCATATCTCTCTGCTAGTAATCATAAAAGTTTGGGGACCTTATCAGTTTTATAATAGGGTCCCAAGATGTTAAATAACTTCCAGGTAAAGCTGAAATACATCTCTTTTGCACATACCTAAAACTAGACCCAATATAGGAGTTCGACATCTGGAGAGTGAGAACATAATAGTTTACATTTTAAAATTTACAAAGCACTTTAATCAGTAAAAGAAATATGCCGTGTTGGTACAATTCTTATTTAAAGATGAGAAAACTGAGTCTAGAGCCCAAGTGTATTGTCTATCATCACTATACAATAAGGTTAGGTACAAACTTAGGTCTTTGGATTCTGAGATCAATGCCTTTTCTTCTGTACTATATTCCCTCTAGGGTTCTCTCAGGGCCATTCTTATTCAAAGGAAATATCTCATGTTGGCATTTTATTGATCAATATTTACTCATAACCTGCCCTTCCACTAAATTATACCTTTTCTTCTCCTGTTTCTACCACCTGAAATATGTTTTTTTTTTTACTATCTTCTCACCTCTCTTGACAAATTTTCTAATATTGATATCAGTTCCTTAAAGTTCATTCACACAAATCTGGATCTCTTCAGGGGAAACTGTCAAGAAAATTTCCATCACCAGGAAATCCTGGGGTTGTTCCATGGATTTTGTTGTTCCATTTGGTTGTTCCAATCTCTGTCCTCAGTTCCTAATGAGGGAGAATTCTGAACTGTCTCAAAATCTTAGGAATGGGTCTTGCTACTTTCCAACATTTGAATTGCTTAAAGTATAGGCAGGGAGATTTTAGGTTATCTTCCTGAAAAGATCTTACTTATCTTCTAAGGAAAATTTTATTATTTTAAAGGTTTCTTTTTTTCTTATTTTCATTGATATTTATTCAAGAAATTTTTATTAAATGTCCACTATGTATAATGAAGTAGAATCTGAGAGAGATTCAAAGGCCCTCAAGGAGCTTAATACCTTGACATCAACTTCTATTCTCTTCTTATCGTTCATTTATTCTCTCCTATTATCTCCTGACTCCATCTCCTAAGGCTGATACATTGTGCACTGCACTTAATGAAAATCCATTAAATGAATGGAAGGGCTGTTTCCTTGATTCTTATTCTTCAAGGCTCTTGCTACAAAATTTACCTTCTTACTTTTAGCCATATTAATCTTCTTCAGTCCTTTCTTTACTAAACACAAAAATCACCATTTCTTGAAATTATCATTCAAGAAAACACCTCATTAGGATGTGAAAGTTGTGACCAACTGTACCTCATCCTAAATGATGACGACTATGGACCAAGGACTAATTTGACAGAAGAACAAATTTGCTGGATATTTAGACGTTCAACATGAAACAGAATATTCAACCATATCTTCTCCTTGATCAGATGAAAACCATTAACATTGATAACCACTTAAAAAATCAGAGTGTATGCTGTCTCTCTAGTAACCACAGTCAGCTGCTTTAACTGCCCTGCCCATCATTTTATGTATCCCCAGAGTTAGTCCTGGCTGATGCTCCTATTATTGAAGATGTTAATAACATGACTCATTTATGAGGGAGTATAAGCAAGAGTTCCCCAGTCACCATGACGCCACTCACTGTTGGCAGATTACCCTAGGCAACAAATATGCTGTCAGTGTCTATCATGTAGCAATGTTTTGGATAAATAAATGTCATGAGTACTAAATACCCTCCCTTTACCTCACCCACATGCTCCCACCCTTTTCTTTCTTCTGGATTTCCAATGGTTTAAACTTTTTTTCCAAAGCACTAGACATTCTTGGTTGAAGATTTCAATTTATATCTTACTTTGCTCATGAATAACTAATAAATTCCTGAGCTTCTAGCTCTGAATATGCAAAATAAAAAATTAATAAAATCTGATATTGTTTTTAGATTCAGCTTCTAGGATATCAAGCACAAACTTGCACAGAGAATACACAATTAAATTCTAAACTAATATATTTAATTATATCTTGGTCTAGGAGCATTAGGAATATGGCTGAAAACTACTTATTTAGCTTTACTGTAGGAAGGCAAAGCATTCTCTGTTCTATCTCCATGGGAAGATGAGCTCAAGGTCACCTTTTCCTTATGGTCTTGGGGTGTAAATCAGGCTGGTACCCTGATCATTTACATCTTATATTGGAATGAAATGACATATTCTTAGTTTATTCAACAGTTTTTTTTAAAGGAGTTTTGCTTAGTTACAACAGAAAGCTATTCAACAAGGATAGATATTAAGGATCCTGAGAATTAATTCAGTTGAGTGAAACTCCTCCACATCTTAGTTACTTATGGTGGTCTACCAGTCAAACATCAGAGAGGGGATGGAGCTTCCTATAGCTTCTGATATTCAGGCAACCAAGAACAAATTAACAACTCAAGTTTTTATTCTCCTGAACCAAGTAAGTCTTAAATACTGTATTGATATATTTGAAGGAAAAAAAAGAGAATAATTTTCAGAGGAGTAAGATGGAGGGGGAAACAGGAGGGGGAGCATTTAGGATATTGTTCCAAACACACTCCTTAACACCAAACACAACTTATATTCTGCTTCCACAAAGTCATTTGCTTCTTCCCTATTCAGAAACATGCTGCTGCTCATCTATTCATTCTAAGTATACAAGCCTGGAGCCAAAAGGGGAGTTTTAGCAATAACCTCTTCTAACCCCTTTGTTCTTCTTTGAATAAGTACATCAGCTACTTTCATACAGATATATGAGATTATGTGACATGCTTTAAGCTCATTTGGATAAAAGCACCACAGAATCACAGAGATCATCCACCTTCCTCTGCCCTATTAAAAGTAAGCTAACAAGCCAAAGGAATCAAACATTGTTTTGTTAGCCAGAGATGGTTAGGGTTCCTTTGTTCAGCATGAAACTGAGACCTCTGCATCCTAGTCATGGTCAATGCTTTTCTTGGCTCTGTCTGTTGTTAGTCATAGAATCATAGATTTGAAAGCTGAAAGAGATCACAAGAGATCTTTTAGCCTTCCTCCTCCCACCCACTCATCTCCACTCCATTCCTTCTGACAAGGAAGGCATTTAGAGAATAATTAGATTTAACAATGAAAGGGACCTTGAATGGTCTTCCAGCATAACCTCCTAATTTTATAGATTTTTATAATTTTTGTAATTTTATAGATAAGATAAATCCTCCCAGATTCAGGAGGATTGAAGTGAAATTGTCCAGATCACATTGTTTCTATTTCATTTCATCAAATAAATATTAAGTACTTGCTTACATATAACATTGTGAAATCAAGAAAAGTTCAAAGCTCCTCAAGGAGCTTTATATTCTAATAAAAAGAGATAGCATATTAGTAAGTAAGTAATAATAACAAATTAATAAGTAATAATAATAGATTAAGGTAATTAGAAGGGGAACTGGGGAGACCAAGCAAAAGCCTTCTACAATCTACTTCCTAGCTTTGTGACTCTGGGCAAGTCACTTAACCCCAATTGCCTAGCCCTTACAGCTCTTCTTCCTGGAAACCAATACTTAATATCAATTCTAATACAGAAGGTAAGGGTTAAAAAAAGTCTTCTATAGAAAGTGACATTTGAGGTGTAGGAAGTCAGTATGAATGAGAGGTAGAAGTGAGAGGGCAGAACATTTCAGACATGGAGGACAGCTAAACAGGAATGGAAAAGGTGAAGTGTTATATTTGAGGAACCGCATGGAAGCTAGTGTACCTGGATTATTGAGTACATGGAGAGGAATAAGATATAAAAGTACTGGAAAAATGAGGAAGGAGCCAGGTTTTGAAGATATTTAAATATCAAGAAGAAGATACTATATTTGATCTTGGAACCACTGGTGTTCATGAAATAGAGGGATGGCATGGTTATGTCCACACTTTAGAAAAATCATCTTGGTGGCAGAATGGAAGATGGATTCAAGGGAGGAAGGACTTGAGTCAGGGATGCCAAGTTGAAAACTCTTGCAGCATTCTATGCAAGAGGTGGTAAGGATTCCCATTGTGGTTGTCTGACTGGACTTCTGAGATATACTATGAAAATGGAAAAGATGAGATTTGACAATAGACTGGATATATGAGATGAGTGAGAGTCAGGAGTCAAGGATGAAGATGAGCAAAAGAAGTGAATGGTGAGATTAATCCAGTGTTGGATTTTAGCAAAGTGTGATCAGTGATGGGACAATAGGACAAAAGAATCAAGGGTAGTGTGTACGATAGCATTGAATTAGTTTACCGAGGGGTATAGACAAAGAAAGATAAAGAAGACTCTAGCTGCTCAGTGTAGGACCTGCGAATGAACTGAGGGGAAAAGGGATTAGATTCACAATGACCAACAGGTTACTCAGCAACTACTCTTTAATTTTATAATTGCCTATAATAACTTGGAAAACTCAAATTGAAGCTCTGAGTGAATTTAATACTTTATGTCAGGTAGAAACAGCATTTTTTTTTGTTTCTTTGCCCACTATAGAGTAATTAATTTGAATTTTTAGGGTTTTCCCCCTCCCCAGTTAATGTAAAAGTCTGTGTAAGAAATGCTACTCTCTTCATGACATTCATAGGCACAAAGAATCATAGAGTTAGAGTTGGGTGTGACCTTAGAAGCTAATTAGTACAACTTCTTGATTTAGAGGTGAAAAATCTGAAGGTTCTGAAGAGATAAGACCTAGGGAAGTTAAGTGATAGGAGCAATATCACAGAAGATATTAAATAGAAGAGTCAATATAAGAATCCAGACTCTCTAAGTCCAGAGTCTGTTAGATTTTCAAGCTGCCTTTTTGATAAAAAGTCTTTTTCTTTTATTAATTTGTCACTGGATCATGAAGAAGAGGACTATGAAAGATGGATAGATGAGAGGGAGTGGAAGGAAAGGTGATTCCAATATCGGATATATTGAGTTAAAAATGTTTCTCTTGACATCCAGTTTGAGATGTCACAGAGGCAGTTGATGATTCCAGACTAGAACTCAGAAGGGAGTTAGGGCTAGATTTTAGATGTGGGCATCAAATGTGATCATTGAACCCACTGGAATTGACGAGATCACCCAAGTAAGGTAGTATAAAAGGGAGGAGAGAAGACTCAGGAAGAAAGTTTGAGGACTTGAATTCCTAGACTTAGAATTGGAAGGCAAATCCATCTAATTTTTACAAATGAAGAAACTGAGGCACAAAGGAATTAAATGACCTCCCGAAAGTTATGTAGATCATAAAAATGAAAATGACTTGAGAGGCCAAGGAGATGATTGCAATCAGCATCTAGATAGATTGATATAGATGTATGGAGTGAACCTCAACGAAGAGAGGTAGTTGAGTAATAGAAGCAAAGGGAGGATATTGAATTAGCAAAGAGGATTGAGGAGTATGTCTACTCTTACTCTAATGCTAGTGTGGCACCTAGTCTTATCATGGTTGAAACATGTTTATTTCCCCTCTAAGGTAATAAACAACTGTTTCAAAATGCTCAATTCAAGCAGAAAACATCATTTAGATAAACACATTTCTGTTTTGTTTTTTTTTCCCCTAAGAATCTATGGCTTGGAGGCACCTAGCAAAACAACACTTGTTATCATGGACAGGTTCAAGGAGGCTGTCTATCACACATCCTCCTGGTCGATGTGAAAAATCAATTTTCTCATCATAATTGGAAACAGTTAAAGACTGTCCTTTCTAAACAGAATTAGTTGACACATGCTTAGTTATTCCTAAGTATGCCACTGAAACACAAAGTATTATAATGTAAATGCTTTCAAGCTTGCAATAATCGCAGCATAGTTTGATAATTATTAGATAGCACCAAGGTAGACACAATGGAATCATAATAAAAATTCTCCTCTCTTTTCTCCTCTACTCCCCATCCCTTCCTTAACTACTGGTAGGAACTAATATTTACTTGATAATGACTTGCAAGTCTCATATTTCTAAAACAATTTCCTCATAATCTAACCAAACAAGTAGAAAGAAAACCCAAGTCCACCATCCAGCGTACTCATCATCATTCTCATCTTTCTCCTTCCTTCATTCCTTTGTTCCTTTGTTTCTTCCTTCTTTTTCTTTCTCCCTCCTTTTCTCTCTTTTCTTTCTTTTCCTTTCTTTCTCTTCTTTCTTTCCCTTTCTTTCTTTCTCTTTGTTTGCTCCTTCCTTCCTTCCTTCCTTCCTTCCTTCCTTCCTTCCTTCCTTCCTTCCTTCCTTCCTTCCTTCCTTTCTTCCTTTCTTCCTTCCTTCCTTTCTTCCTTCCTTCCTTTCTTTCTTTCTTTCTTTCTTTCTTTCTTTCTTTCTTTCTTTCTTTCTTTCTTTCTTTCTTTCTTTCTTTCTTTCTTTCTTTCTTTCTTTCTTTCTTTCTTTCTTTCTTTCTTTCTTTCTTTCTTTCTTTCTTTCTTTCTTTCTTTCTTTCTTTCTTTCTTTCTTCCTTCCTTCCTTCCTTCCTTCCTTCCTTCCTTCCTTCCTTCCTTCCTTCCTTCCTTCCTTCCTTCCTTCCTTCCTTCCTTCCTTCCTTCCTTCCTTCCTTCCTTCCTTTCTTTCTTTCTTTCTTTCTTTCTTTCTTTCTTTCTTTCTTTCTTTCTTTCTTTCTTTCTTTCTTTCTTTCTTTCTTTCTTTCTTTCTTTCTTTCTTTCTTTCTTTCTTTCTTTCTTTCTTTCTTTCTTTCTTTCTTTCCCTCGTGTGCAATGATTGCAATATGACAGAGGATACTCCTCCTGAAAGATTGGATAACATACATTTTGACTGGTTTTCAACAAAAACAAAAAAAAATTGAGCCTCCTTCTCCCTCAGCTCTGAAATCAGATTGGTATTTGTGATAAGGTTATTTGTGGCAAAAGTAGTTTGTGGAGGAGGGGGCTCAAGTTTTCCAGATAATTGGATACATAGTGCACATTAGAGAGACAAATTTTGCTCACCACTTCCTCTCATCTGGTTGTCATTTCCCAATTGACACAAGGGTCACACTTACTCAATCATTTTCTCTAAAGCTAATCAGCTCGACAAAACATGGTAATTTCACTCCTATTCAGGTCACTCTCCACAACAAGATGTGAAAATGGAAATACTGGATGCATATATTTGGTTAAACAAATCAAGTTTTCACATCCTGTATTTTATATAAACAGATTTAGTTTCCTTTGCTAAAAAGTCATTGCTAATAGACTTCTCTGACTTTGTGGAATCTATGCATTATAATTATAGTGAATTTTCACTGAACCAGATTAATGCTGACATTTTATTATATTTGCATAAGCCAATGGTCAAGACACACTCAAAAGTTAGTCTTTTTACAGTCCTAGTACCATTTTAAACATGTAAGCCTTAATAAACCAGGAGGAGGGGGAGGGAAGCTACAGACAACATTTAAAAGTAAATTGAATTCCCTTACCTAGAACACAACTTACCTTATCATATGTAGTGGTCATTTGTCATTTGAGACATGACCTGAAATAAGAATATAATATGTGTAATCATGGGATACAGATGGTTAATTTCAATCCATCAATCAACAAGCACCTGTCTATTTTGTGCTAAGCACTATTTTAAATGTCAGGAACACAAAGTAATGGAAGAAACAATTTCTTTTCTCAGGGAGTTTACATTCTATCAGGTGACACATTGCATATATGTATCTCTCTGTGCGTATACACACATACATATACAATATATTTAAATATCAACTACAAAATTATTTCCATACATGTAATTAGTTTGGATTCAATAAACATTTATAAAACAGCACCCTTTGCCTACTCCTAGCTGAACCCCTGAAGCAAATAAGCAGGGAAGTTCTTCCTCTGCAAATGTTATAGCTCCCCACTTCCTTGCCCATAGAAAATACAGGACCTGTTAAGAGAGAAAGTTCTTATACCAAGTCCTTGGTGTTTCCATCTAGCTCAACATCAAAAAACAGATGCAGTTTTATTCACGGAAATGACACCAAAGCAGATGCATTACTATTATTACTATACCCCAAGGACCACTGGGTCTTTCCACCTTATTTGCATTTAAACCTATACAATAACACCAAAGCAGATGCATTACTATTGGCTTTGCTACTATATCCCAAGGACCACTGGGTCTTTCCACTTGATTTGCATTTAAATCCTATACAAGTGTCCCCAAAATTTTAATTCAGTTTTAAGCCAATGAAACTTAAGATTGCAAAAACTTAAAATATCTATGAAGTCTTTTGCATCCTCTGTGTGTAATGTTCTCCTACTTGAAGATAAGCTTCTTATGGGCAGAGACTAGACTGCCCCTCTTTTATTTTTGAATCCCTAACTAGTACATGCCCTCTGCCATGCTCTCCAAGGCTTTCAACCCAGCTCTGGCTTCCCTTCCCTTCCTTCACAATTTTGACTCTAGGGTTGACCATATCTTCTTAGTCACCTTCAATCCCTTGCTCCCTTGTCCTAATACTCAGCTTTACCTTACCAAATCCCTACCTGGATTCTCCCTACCATTGTCCTTTTTCATTCCTACTCACAAGCTGCTAAATGTACCCTAGAGAAGGCTATGCAACCCTAATGACTGTGCTTGATACAAATTTATGTTATGTAATCTTTCTTGGAATAAATGTTAATTTCCTTCTCTTCCATTGTAAAAGTAAACATATTGATGACAGATTCTAAGCCACGGGACTTTTTGAATGGATATATACCTAAAGAGTATCTTGACTGAGAGGTAGTTTTCTTGAAGGTCCACTTGCATGTGACTATATAAAATTATTGGGTGTTCTTTCTTGGGAATAGTTGTACTTTAGGCATTATCCCTAACTAAGGAATAGAAGGGGCCAGCTAGGTGGCTAAACAGATAGAAAGCCAGGTCTGAAAATAGAATGACCTAGATTAGAATCTGACCTCAGACACATTCTAGCTATGACCCTGGGCAAGTCCCTTGATCCCAATTGCCTATCCCTTATTGCTAGTCTGCATTGGAATTGATACTTCGTATCAATTCCAAGAAAGAAGGTAAGGTTGTTTTGTTTTGTTTTGTTTTGTTTTGTTTTGTTTTGTTTTGTTTTTAAGAAAGAAATGAAAAGGTAGATGACTTGACTAAATTCATATAAATAACAAAAACTATAGATGGAATTCAGACTCAGTTTCTCAGATTCCAAATTCAGTATCCTCAGATCTTCTTTCTGCTTTACTGTGTGATCCATAGAGATTTGAGGGGCTTTCTGTTTTTCAGTCATATCTGTCATTTTCTGACCCCATTTGATGTCTTCATGGCAAAGATACTGGAGTGGTTTGTTATTTCTTGCTCCAGTTCAATTTACAGATCAGGAATTTTTGGGAAACAAGGTAAAGGGACTTCCACCAGGTCACACAGCTAGGACTATCTAAGGTTAAATTTGAACTCAGGAATTATGAGTCTTCAAGGCCTGGCAGTCTATCTACTGCACCCCCTTATTGACCCTTTTTGAGTTTTAACATCATATATGAAAGTCAGTCTACTATTTCACCTATGCATGCATAAGGTGGCCCCACATCTTGACAGTATATTATAAAGTGTGCTGCTGCTTGGAATACCTCCTGTTCCCTCCCTTTCCTCTTCTAACTAGATGTAGGGAGCTTTGTCTCCTAGGGCTGGATCAAGAGAGATGGCAAGCCAGGAAGCACAAAGGGAAACCTGGGAGGGCAAAGGAAGCTGAAAACAATCACCATGTAATTACTACAAGTTAGAACAGAAAGGAACAAAACATTATCACTGCATGCCTGCCAAATAGGTCCTTGAGGCTAGTCTAAAAATTATTTTTTTCTTGTGATTCATTTCTTTTTTTAAAAAAAGAGTTCCCAATTTTTAGTTGCATTACCAATTCATTAATCTGTTTATTCTCTATTTTATTGATGTAAATGACTAGAAAGAGAAATTTTCCCCTAAGTACTGCTTTAGCTATAGCCCATATATTTTGGCATGTTGACTCATTGTTGACATTCTCCTTAATAAAATTATTGATTGTTTCTATGATTTATGCTTTGACCCACTTATTCTTTAGAATTGGATTATTGAGTTTCCAATTAATTCTTAATTTCTTCTTCCATGGACCTTTATTGAATGTAATTTTTTTAACATTATTTTATTTGGTCATTTCCAAACATTATTTACTGGAAACAAAGATCATTTTCTTTTCTTCCCTCCCCACCCTCCCACCACCTCTCCCATAGCCCAAGCGCGATTCCACTGGTTATCACATGTATTCCTGTTTCTAACCCATTTCCATGTTGTTGGTATTTGCATTAGAATGTTCATTTAGAGTCTCTCCTCAGTCCTATCACTTCCACCCCTGTAGTCAGGCAGTTGCTTTTCATTGGTGTTTTTACTCCCACAGTTTATCCTCTGCTTGTGGAAAGTATTTTTTAGATCCCTGCAAATTGTTCAGGGACATTGCATTGAAACTAATGGAGAAGTCCATTACCTTCGATTGTACCACAGTGTATCAGTCTCTGTGTATAATGATTTCCTGGTTCTGCTCCTTTCGTTCTGCATCACTTCTTGGAGGTTGTTCCAGTCTCCATGGAATTCCTCCACTTTATTATTCCTTTTAGCACAATAGTATTCCATCACCAACATATACCACAATTTATTCAGCCATTCCCCAATTGATGGGCATCCCCTCGTTTTCCAATTTTTTGGCCACCACAAAGAGTGCAGATATGAATATTCTTGTACACGTCTTTTTCCTTATTATCTCTTTGGGGTACAAAGCCAGCAGTGCTATAGCTGGATCAAAGGGCAGACAGTCTTTTATCACCCTTTGGGCATAGTTCCAAATTGCCCTCCAGAATGGTTGGATCAATTCACAACTCCACCAGCAATGAATTAGTGTCCTTACTTTGCCACATCCCCTCCAGCATTCATTACTTTCCATAGCTGTCATGTTAGCCAATCTGCTAGGTGTGAGGTGATACCTCAGAGTTGTTTTGATTTGCATCTCTCTGGTTATAAGAGATGTAGAGCACTTTTTCATGTGCTTATTAATAGTTTTGATTTCTTTGGCTGAGAATTGCCTGTTCATGTCCCTTGCCCATTTATCAATTGGAGAATGGCTTGATTTATTGTACAATTGATTTAGCTCCTTGTAAATTTGAGTAATTAAACCTTTGTCAGAGGTTTTTATAAAGATTGTTTCCCAATTTGTTGCTTCCCTTATGATTTTAGTTACATTGGTTTTGTTTGTACAAAAACTTTTTAATTTGATGTATTGCAGATTATTTATTTTGCATTTTGTAACTCTTTCTAAGTCTTGCTTGGTTTTGAAGTCTTTCCCTTCCAAAAGGTCTGAAATGTGTACTATTCTGTGTTCGCCTAATTTTCTTATAGTTTCCTTCTTTATGTTCAAGTCAGTCACCCATTTTGATTTTACCTTGGTGTAGGGTGTGAGGTGTTGATCTAAACCTAATCTTTCCGACACTGTCCTCCAATTTTCCCAGCAGTTTTTATGAAATAGTGGATTTTTGTCCCAAAAACTGGGATCTTTGGGTTTGTAATATACTGTCTTGCTGATGTCACTTATCCTGAGTCTATTCCACTGATCCTCCTTTCTGTCTCTTAGCCAGTACCAGATTGTTTTGGTGACCGCTGCTTTATAATATAGTCTGAGATCTGGGACTGCAAGTCCCCCTTCCTTTGTATTTTTTTTTCATTATTTCCCTGGATATCCTTGATCCTTTGTTCTTCCAAATGAACTTTGTTATGGTTTTTTCTAAATCAGTAAAAATTTTTTTTGGAAGTTCCATGGATATGGCACTAAATAGATAGATGAGTTTGGGTAGGATGGTCATTTTTATTATATTGGCTCGTCCTGCCCATGAGCAGTTAATGTTTTTCCAATTGCTCAAGTCTAGTTTTAGTTGTGTGGAGAGTGTTTTGTAGTTGTGTTCATATAGTTCCTGGGTTTGTCTCGGGAGATAGATTCCTAAGTATTTTATTTTGTCTAGGGTAATTTTGAATGGGATTTCTCTTTCTAGTTTCCCTATCCCTTTTGATCAGGGCTATTTTTGCTTTGGCTTTGTCAGATATCATGATGGCAACTCCTGCCTTCTTTCTATCAGTTGAGGCCCAAAAGGTCTTACTCCAACCTTTAATTCTAACCGTGTGAGTGTCAACCCACCTCATATGTGTTTCTTGAAGACAACAAATGGTAGGGTTTTGGGTTCTAATCCAATCTGCTATTTGTCTACGTTTTATGGGTGAGTTCATCCCATTCACGTTCAAAGTTATGATTCTTGGTTGGAGACCCAGCTCTCTTGCCTTTCTAAATATTGTGTTCCATGCTTTGTGGTCTGTTAATGTGTTAGCCGCTAAGTCATGTGTGATCCTTATGGGAGCCCCCCTATATATGAAGCTCCTCTTCTTGGCTTCTTGTAGGATTTTCTCCTTTTCTTGGAAGCTCTTGAATTTGGCAATTACATTCCTGGGGGTTGTCTTTTGGGGATTTAGTATAGAGGGTGTTCTATGAACCCTTTCTATTTCTATTTTGCCCCCTTGCTCCAGAACATGTGGGCAATTTTCTTCTATAATCTCCTGTAGAATAAAATCGAGGTTATTGTTTATCTCTGGTTTTTCTGGGAGACCAATAATTCTGAGGTTGTCTCTTCTTCCTCTGTTTTCCAAGTCTATGACCTTTTCAGTGAGATATTTTATGTTTTCTTCTAATTCATTAATTTTTTTGGGTTTGCTTTATTGATTCTTGCTGTTTTATGATCTCACTTTCTTTGAGTTGCTTAATTCTGGTCATTAAGGACTGGTTTTGCTTTTCAGCTTTGTCTGCCCTTCTATTGGATGCTTCCAGCTCTTTCTCCAATTGAGCAGTTTTATCTATCAGACTGCTGATCTCTTTCTCCCATTTTTCTTTCCAGAAGGTTTACATGTTTTGGGTAAGCTCCAGTTTGAGATCTTCCAGAACTTGTTCATAGTTTCCATTTTGGGAGGCATGTTCTGATTTTTTTTTGGATTTCATCCTCATTCTCTTCTTTTCCTTGGGTACTCCCGCCATAAAAGTTTTCAATAGTCACCTTTTCCCCTTTCTTCCTGGAGGCTTGATTTTGGGCCATGTGAGCCATCCCATTGGTGGTTTTATTCCCCTTTCCTTTTTGGTCTGGGGTCTGGGTGATATGGGCGGGTTTTCTGTGAATTTAGGTTGCCTCAGACTAGTTCTTCCCAGCCTCCGAGCTTTCTTAGAGCCCGGGGCCCCTGATCACAGTCCAACCGCCTAGGTGTTCAGCTCCGCCCAGATAATCAGCGCGTGGTCCACCCCTGGTGTTTAGCTCCACCCAGATGCTCAGTGCAACCGCCCCGAGTACAGCTCCCTGGGCCCCCTGTGCTCAGCGCAGGATTCTCCCATGAAACTGCCATGAGACGTTGTTTCCTGGCAGTCCCCAGATCCCAAGGACCCTGGAGTGCCCCCCCAGACAGTGCTCCAGTAGCTCACTCTGGTTTGGTGGGGAAAGGTGGGGGGGAGAGGTGAAGGTTGGCTCAGTTCACGTTTCTGTGCAAGCTTTTCCTCCTTCTTATTATAGTGTGGAAATGTTCAAAGCCCACGTACCTTCACCTCTGTGGGGTACTGGGGAGTCCTTCTGTTCCTCCAAAGGTGATTTTTATGCTCCTTTGATGTAGTCTATTTCATTTGGTGATGGGGAGAGGAAGCGTGTGGTGTCTAGATTGCAGCCATGTTTACCCGGAAGTCTTGAATGTAGTTTTTATTGCATGATGGCCTGAAAAAGAAGCATTTAATATTTCTGCTTTTCTACATTTGAATATGAAATTTTTATGGCCTAATACATTGTCAAAATAATTAATATGGAAAGATGTTTTACATCATTGAACATGTAAAATCTATATCAAATTGCTTAGTCTACATGGGAAAGGAGAGAAAAAGGAGGGACAAAGGGTAAAAATTTCCATCAAGCTTAAAATTTTTTTCAGGCAATTAAAGAAAAACATAAAATATTATTTTTTAAAAGTTTTATTACTACTTTAAAAAATATTCTAGTCATTTACCAAAATATCTATATCATTTTCTACCTTGTAACAAAGGAAAAAAATCTAGTTCAACTGATTAACATGTTAATTAATACTTAACAGTATTGCAACATTCTGCAGTTTCCTCAATCACTTTACGGAGATAAATGAACTATATTTCTTTATTTCTCTTCTGGAAACAAGACTGATGCATGCATTAGATCTGAAAAAAACTATCTTTTTAGTATGGTTGTCATTTACATTGTTATTGCATATATTATTTTCTTAGGTTTTATTACTTTGTATCAGTTTGGTTCCTTTTTCTTTGACTTTTGGTCATATGTATGTATTTGTCTCTATATGTATTTATATATGACATACATATACATGTATGTGTTTTTGCATGTATAAATACATTTATATAAACATGTGTATTTATATAAAATACATTATACTCAGTGGTTCTCTGATAATAATTATAATATTTAATTGTTCCTCAATTACATAGAAAAAAGTTTTTATCTTTTGTCTTTTTAAAAATCAGAACCAAATTGTCCCTCTCTCTCCTTCCCTCCACCTTGAGATGTTAAGCAATTTGATATATATTTTACATGTGCAATAATGTAAATTATTTTTCCATATTAGTCATTTTATAGAGGAAAACTCAAATTAAAAAAAAAATGAAGAAAAAAGAAACATATAGTATATTTCACTCTACATTCAAACCCCATCAGTTTTTCCTCTGGAAATGTATGGAATTTTTCATCATAAGTCCTTGGATTGTCTAGATACTTACTTTGTTTCAAATTTTCACTCAAGAAAAATATTGATGTGAATATTTTGATATGTAAGGGACTCTTGTTTCATGTGTTAGAAATGGTCTTTTGAACATGCTTCTTAGGTAAGACAAGGCATAGCACTAGTTCTTTTTTTTCATTGTTTTTCTATCTGGTCTTTTACCTCTTAAACTTCCTTTTACTCTCAGCTTTAAAAATAGAGACAATAGGGAATGATATTTGAATAGCTGGCAAGGTTACATAAGGTTTTTTTAAAAGATGAAGGAGATCTGAAAATGTTTGTGCGCAACAAGGAAAGAACCAGTAAAGGGGTAGATTGAAAAGAAAAGAGATGAATGAAGAGGCAGGCTTCTGGAGGAGATGGGAGGGGGTGGAGAATCAAGTGCATAATGAGAAGGTAAGGGCTTGGCAAAAAGGGCCACCTTTTTTCCTTCAAGATTGGAACAAAGAAGGAGAGAATTAGGGAAGCTGAAGGGAATTGAAGTACAAAACTGAGAAGAGTTAACTCAGCTCAGATGGCCTCAAGTTTATGGGTAATGAATGATATGAGGTCCTCTGCTAAGAGGGAGGAGATAGAAGATAAAGTAGGTGGCTTAAGAAAGTTAATTGAATTTTATTATATAAACATTCAATGTATTCTATATTTCAGGAACCATCTTGGGCCCTGAAGATACAAAGAAAAATTGACTTTAAGAGGTTTATATTCTACTGGGGAAAGGGATGAGGGTGGCGAGGAAACATGTATGGAAGAGATAAGTAAATGCAAAAATGTATTAAAAATAATTTCAGAGATGAGCACACAAAAAACCTAGAGGAATCAGGAAAGACCTTGTAGGAGGTGACATATAAGCTGAGCATTGAAGGGACGTAAGAATAAGGAAGGGAGGAAGAGGTAAGATGGTAAAGACTTCCAGGCAATAGGGGCAGGAGATAGGAGATGTAATGTCAAATATAGAGAACAGTAAATAGGGCAATGGAGCATAGTATGTGAGGGAGAGCAATAGAAAGATAGTTTGGAAGGATAGGTTGGAGCCAAGTTCTAAAGAGCTTTAAATATCAAAGAGAGGTGTTTATTTTAACTTGAAGGTAAAAGGGAGGTATTAAAAAACTTCTTACCAAGATAGTATCATGGTCAAACTTAGACTTTTAAGAACAGTTGCTGTGGAGTATACAGGGAATGTCAATCAAAGAAGAACATAAGGATTAGTGAACAACAGTAAGGGCTCATTTGGGACTGGATGGAATATATTTGTAGTAGACCAATTACAACAATTTTGTGACTTCTTTGAATGGCATTCAGCAACATAAGAGTAAAATAGAAGTGGCAGACAGATAGTTGATTTAATATGGAATTGGAGTTTGCCAGCAATGTATGCCTAGGACAACTAGTTGGCAAAGTGGATGGAGTAAGTACCCAGTCCTAAAATCAGGAAAACCTGAGTTTGAATCAGAGACACTTGCTAACTGTGTGGCCTTGGACAAGTTGCTTAATACTGTTTGCCTCAGTTTCCTCATCTGTAAAATGAAATGCAAACCACTCAAGTATCTTTGCCAAGAAAATCCCCAAAGAGGTAACAAGGAATTGGATATGACTGAACAGCAATAATAAAGAACAAATGCTAAAGGATTTGAGGGTTGCAGACAGTATAAAGAAGAATTGGTTAACTTAAATGGTCAGGATTTCAAAGGGAGAAAAATAAGGTCAAATCAAGGATGAAAGACTAGGAAGGCAGGGCAGAATGGACTCACTAGAGGTCACAGAAGGATGAAGAATAGAAATAGAGGAGTGAGGTACTGGGAGAGAGAACCACAGGAGACTATGTTTAATTAGAAGAATTTCAGAATCATATCATAGACATGAAACACTTGCAGGTAATCATAGCCATCTTTGTGTGTGCCTAAGGAAGAGTAAAGGTGAAGGGGAGGAGGTTGATGAACTGTGAAGCCAGAGTATTTGAAAGACAACACATATGTTGAAGTATCAAGCATAAGGGTAAAGGCTGAGGTAATGAGGAAGGCTGTAATCCTGATACTATAGAACTCTGAGAATGAGGAAAAATTACCTGCTGGAAGCTAGATAACTATCACTGGGATCTGGATAGGTTGGTATACCTTGATGGAGTGAAATTCAAAGAAGTTTCTAGATGATAGTGGTAAAAAGGGTCTGAAAATAGTTGTTAGGAACAAGAACTATGCTTATTTCTCCTTCTGGTCCCACAGGTTAGGAAGCATGACAGAAGATGCATCTGGGATTGACCAGGGAAACAGAAGTTTATATGGAGAGTCAAGTTTCTAAGATCGCGGGAAAAAGAAAGGGAACATGAGAGCAAAAAGTCTAATATGAAGGGAAATTTGTTAACATAGAATGGGGTATCCAGAGAATACATGGGAGGGGAGGTCCAAATGAGACAGGAACATAGTACTAAAGGGATGAGATAGACAGGGTTCAGGAAACAAGGATGTTTTTAATCTAAGTGTTTTATGACTCAGATTTATAGAAAATTAGAAAAGAGAAAGAGAGAGTTTGCTAACCATAGGAAAGTAGACTATTATATCCTTACTAGCAAAAAGGAGAACTATCCCAAAGATGTTGATTTCTCTGGGGCATAGGTGGGCACATAAGGACTAGACTTGGGTCCTTTATTGTCCCCAGGAGATATTCTGGGTAGGTTTTGTTGTTATGGGAGTAGGGGAAGTATAATTGGAAATTAATTTGAGGGATTTTTAAAATAAAGAAAGGAATAAATTAAATAACAAAAAAAGATTATCTTCTTGCCTGTTGAATTTCTACACATTTTAAAAAATCAAACCAAATCTCAATCCTTCTATGAAGTCTTCCCTCATCATCTAGGTCAGTAATATCCTCCTGCAAATCACACATATCACTTCTAGCTTTTAACAGTTTAAACCCCAGTCTTCTATTTTAGGACTCAGTTCTCTCAACTGTAAAATTTGATTGTGTGAGATCATTTTGATTGTGTAATTTTATTAGCAAACCGATCACCTATGCTGGAAACAACACAAACCATAAGACCTCATTGACAATGAATCTTTAAATTGGAGGCAAAACACAATGAATTCAGGCCAAAACAGATGTAATAGAGAACATCAGAGATTGCTTCTAAAGGCATTCAACACTTCCAGCACAGTTTCAGATTATCCACAAGCCCCAGGTTGCATATGCTGAGTGGTGTGATCTCTGGCATTTAGTTTTTCTTTGTGTGATTTATCTTGTATTCTATTTTAAGAAAATGTTTCTGCCTTACTGTAAGATCATGTTTAATTCTGGATTGTATGTGAGTGGTGGGGAAAGGGGAATTTAGAGGGGGAAATCAGGACTCCAAAGCAATGGCTTTGATGGTAACAAATGGATTCTTGGAACTTGAATGTGGCAGTGAAAATATTACCCAGGGAATGGCTGTTTCTATTTATATATGTTACATATTCCTTTGGAGAAGAGATTCTTAAGATGTTCACAAACTTTTTTCTTAAAAATATATTATGATGATTAATTCAAATAATTGATTTATTTTTTAATGTTTTCATAATTATTTTTGAATACCATTGGCTTCCTTTGTAATACTATTCAATTGATTTAATGCTCTTAAAAACATTCTTCTGAAAAGGCATCCATAAGATTTCATTAGACTGCTGAAGGGGTTTATGACACGCACACACAAAAGGCTAAGAAATTCTCCCTTAGAGAACCTCATAGTCTTTTTTTTAAAAATTAAGGGAAAAATGTGTTTAAAGAATGAAGCTAAATAGAAAAAAAAAAGAAAAAACCTGTTGTATTGTGCCATATCCCAAGTGACTGATAAGAGGGCTGAGAACATGTGGTGAGTTTTCTTTGTCCTCTATTATAGCTTTGCTTTCTGGTTTTGCTGTCTCAGCAGGCATTATGTGTTAAGAATCAATTGCAAGAGATTCAGTTAATTGCATTTCCAAGGGTTCATTCATCTAGAATTCCAGGTAAAAGAAAGCTTTAAAAAAAGTGGAAGGGCTGTATATTTTTGGATTTTTCTGTAGCCAGTAATGTTTCTCTTTTCAGTCAGTACCCATCTCAAAAACCTCAATAAATCCTTCATTAAAAAAAAATTACCCTCCTCTCTTTGTGGTGGGGCAAAGAAGAATTATCTGTTATTTCTAAAGTTCTTTAAGTCACCTAGCTCCCCGACCTTTTACACTGGCCTATTCTTAACACAAAGAGAAACCAGCTCACTAAAATCTGGAATCTATTGGCCACCCCTCTTTAAAATGGTATGGATTCACCAGAAAGCTTTAAAAAACCCTGCATTTTTTGACTTAAGAATCATTTATTTTGATCATTTCAGTCATATTTCTAGACTAAGAGCTTGGGATATTTGTAAAAGTAGTATCTGGTTATTTATTACACTGATAAATCAAGGCTTATATGGAGGTTGGGATAAGCCTTAAGGCTTTATCTCCCCACCACACACACAGATCCCTGAAATGGAAACTCGAGCAGCCAACCAAATGTAATAAATGTTTGTGTGCAAAGTAATAGTTCTTCACAAGCACTGTTGGGGGACACTGCTATATATTTTGGAATTTATCATTAAAAAAACCCAACCAGTTTCTGCTGACCCTCTAAAACCAATTATATTTGAAATAGAAATTCAGGAAGCTTGGCAGCTAAAGCAGTGGGAAGAAAGGAAAGGGAACCAAAACACTTGTTGCCAAGTCAAATAGGGTCCCTTGTGATCATGCACAATAATGCTTTTTTTCTCCAAATGAAATACTGCTGCAGCATGTAGGAAGCCAAGTACTGAGCTAACAAGTGTGGAATAGTTGGAATAAAGATAGGAACAGATGGACCCAGATGCAAGGAGCCTTTGGTCTCTCTTGCTCAGGTCTATAGTTGGGGACTTTTGGAGAATATCCAGTCTTCTCCCCATCCCTCACTTTTTTTTTTAACTCTTAACCTGGACAAAGGAAGAAGGACTGAGGTAGAGTCTGAAGATATAAGTACAATACCAAGAACAAAAATCACAGAATCTTGAGTTTAAAGAGATTTCAGACACTATTAGTCCATCCAACATGTGAATAAGAATGCTCCTGGCAATGTTCCTATTGAGTGTTCATCCAGCCATTCCTTGAAGACCTCCAGTGAAGAACAAGTGGGTCCTTTTGACAGAATCCAGTTCACTTTTGAAAAGCTATGATTGTTAAGAACGTTTTCTTTGTACCATGTAAAAATCTTCCTTTTAGCAACATCTTCCCATTGCTCTAATTTCTGTCTTCTCTGGCCAACCAGAATAAATCAATCTTTTCCATATGGCAACCTTTCAAATAGTTGAAGGCAGCAATAATGTTCCATGTAAATTTTTTTCTAGGATAAAAGTTCCCAGTTTCTTTAGTGTATCTTTATCTGAAATTTGGATACATCAGTGTCAAAGCACTTTATCTTTCAGGCTTATCCTCTGGATGCTGCCCAGTTTACCAAACTTCTTCCTAAAATGTGAGTATATATATATATATATATATATATATATACATATATATATATATAATGTATATGCATACATATATACAATTAAGTTAATTAATTAAAATAATTAATTTTAAAAAGAAAGACAGTTCCTACCTTCAAGGAGCTTACTTTCTAATGGGGAAGTCAACATGTAAAAGGAAGTTAAAAAGTAGAGGTCAGGAGGGCAGGAAAAAAAGGTTCCTAACTCAGTGGCATGATAGAAAAGTCCAGAAGAGTGTAGTCTGGTGGGAATTGAAAAGATGATTGTCCTAGATATCTTTCTAGTATGGAGGTTCTTTGAGGAGCCCTTCAATCAGAGGGAGGGGGCTCAGGTGTAAAAAGTATTTCCAAGATCTGAATCTTAGGGCTGAAGTGATCTTCCAAGTAGATGAGGTTTTGGCCACACCTTCCCTATCTTACCCCTGCAACCTTCGTTGCATGATTATTAAATTATATTACGTATTTAGGTTACTTGACACCCAGCCTGATACTTCTATAAGTAAACTCATCAAAGTGTTTTTATTACATTGGCTCCTACATTGTTTGCTTATTCAGTCTTGAAGCTATATCAGCTTATAAGTACTTTCATTGATCAGCAGACATTCCACTAAGTTACCATAGTCCTGATACTTCTGCCAATGTATAGACAGACAGTTCCTGAAACACCTGGAAACAAAAACTTAGAAATATTTCTTATATTGGAAAGACAGCCGGAAGAGCAAACTTTCCTCTCTGGCTGATATAGCCACAGAATCTCTCTTTCCTTCTCCATTTCCATCCCTCAACAACCTGACTAATAGCTGTCCTACATCATTATATAGTTTCTATATCATCCCTTGGCCAAGTAGTCAAAAAGGAACCTATCAGGAATTATGGGAAAAGAGGGAGGGAGAAACAAAACTTAAGCACAGGTATTTTGAGCTCTATTTTGATCCAGGCTTAGCAATGGGAAGAATCAAAATTATAAAATCCAAATGCGTAGAACCACTTAGCTACTCATGTCAAACAGCTAACTATTCTTGCAACGAGAACAGCATCAATGAGACCAGGTCCAGCAAAGCAAGTAATCACCAGGGACTAGTCTAGCCTTATCTTTCTCATTCTTCCAAAGAGTTACACCCTACTGGCTTCCCAATGCTGCTCCCCACCCTTGGAAATAGATCATATTGGAAAGACCCAGACTCTTTCACTTTGGCTGGCATAGCCAAAGGAGTCTTCTTTCCATTGTCATCACCCCCAAAGCTGGCCTACTCTACGCTATCTCTCCTTCTCCCTCTCCCACCCCTTCCTCCTTCATTCCACTCTTACCATTATCACAAAGGCTACAGAACTAAGCTGGCACCAAACATTGGTTGAAATGACTTCTTCCAGCTTTACTTGGGTAATTACTTCTGAGGTAGGTAGCCTGGTAGACTACAATTTGGAAGGACTTTAATCCTAAATCAGTTTGTTGATTTCAAAGGCTTATCTGACTGTTTTCTTAGTGGGGCCAGAACCGGAATGGAAACCGCCTCTCATTGTTTATTTCCATTCTCCAGTGAATTCACTGCTCCAAGAAGATCAAGGTCACAGGGTTTGCAACTTTAGTGGTAAAGTAGCATGCTCCCACTTGAGGGTCAGTAGGCAAAAAGTGAGAACAAATAAAGAGCTTTGTTTTGTTTTGAACACCATCCCTAATGGACAACTAAGAGCAGGTAGAGATTTTTTAGTTTAGTAGCTCAAAAATAATTTCGTTATATACATATCCTGTAGCATCATGGGAATGATGTAAAAATGATTCTCAGTATTACATGTTCAGACAGACAACCCAAATAAAGAAGTGGTAGCCATTCTGTGGGGTTAGGAAGAAGAGCAAACAGAAACATGTAAACAGATAAAAATACACAGGGCAACTTGAGAGGAGAGAAAGAACACATTTCTAGGGGAAGAGTAGGGATAGAATCAAGAAAGGTTTCCCTCAAGAAAGCCCATGAGCTGAGCTTGCTGGAGACTGGGAATTCCCATAAATAAAGGCAATGTAGTATAGCAGAAAGTTCTCAATTGGGAATCACAGGATCTGAGTTTGAAACCTAACCAGTCACTTACTCCCTGTGTGATTTTGAGCAAGAAATCTCTGGGCCTCGGTTTTTTAAGTTTGTAAAATGGGGGGAAAGATTGGATGAAATGATCTCTGAGGTCCTTTTCAGCCCTAAATGTAGGATTATAAATCTGAAAGTATAATAGCATAAAATGCAAAGCTCTGGGAGATATGAAGCCTAAAGTCACAGTCCTTTGTTTGAGATCTTGGGATTGCCTCTTCTAGAATCAACAAGTAAAAGGTTATGTGAGATTTATAAATTCTGTTTATAAGGAGCACAGTTTCTCCAATACATCTTATTCCTGCTCTAAGAAATTGATAGGCTTTAGGCAATCATATCCTCCATCATATCCAATCCAACGTACATTTATTAAATGCCTCCTATAGAAATGTATTCATGGGGGAGCTGGGTGGCACAGTGAATTGAGAACCAGGCCTAGTGTAAAAATAGACTTGAATCCAGGACTTCAATCCCCAGAAGTCCTTGCTCCACTTCCCCAGAGTGCTTTGTAATCTCACGGGGTTCTCACCTGGACTGAGAGCAAAATCATTATTTAGAGGGTCTCCGCCCACGGCAGGGACTCTTCTCTTCCTGGCTCCCCTGGCAAATGGACATGTCTCATGATGTGAGTGCAATTTGGGTGGGCCTCATGGCCCACCTAGCATGTGCTTCTCTTGCTTGTATTTTCTTTAACCCTTGACCTTTAATAAACCTCATGAAAATAATACTCCTTGAAGAGAGAAACTAATTTCTACCAGCCTCAGTTTCCCTAAATTTTAACTGTTACACTAGAGATGGGAAGTCCTAGGTTCAAATCTGGCCTTAAACACTTCCCAGCTGTGTGACCCTGGGCAAGTTACTTAACCTAGCCTTTACTACTCTTCTGCCTTGGAACCAATACACAGTATTGATTCTAAGAAGGTAAGGATTTAAAATGCATATATGTACATACATGTGCATATATATATATATTCATGCTCATAAGAGAAAAACATTTTTAAACTGTCCCTGCCCTCATTCCTCTGTTGGGTTAGGAAGAGGAAGATATAATATGTAAACAGATACACAGGGCAATTAAGGAAGAGAGAGAGAAAATACTAATTTCTAGGAAAAGAGGAGGGATAGAATCAGTAGTTTTCTCACAGGAAAGTCCATGAGTTGAGCCTTGTTGGATATCAGGAATTTCCAGAACCAAAAGTAAGAAATATGTATTGACATTTAAAGGACCTTCATAATTTGGCTTCACCTTTTCTTTTCAGGCTGATTGTATAGCCCCCTTTATGAACCCTGACTTCCATAGAATGTTGAAGAGTTGGAATGTAGAGTTAGTTTCACAGGAATATAGAATGGGTGAAAGGAAGGTATAAAATATATATATATATATATATATATATATATATATATATATATATATATATGGAGAGACAGACAGACAGACAGACAGACAGATTGAGGTCAGATTGTGAAGATTTATAAATACTAGAACAAACATTACTTGGCGACCTCAGCAGATGTTAGATGGCTAAGGATTATTTTCACTTTGGAGATGCTTCTGTTCTAGGACCCCCTATTTGATTGCTGAATCTCTGGCCCAACCACCATTTCATGAGATGCCATTACCACCTTGCCTTTGGTTCAAATACTAAGTCTTAGGACCATTTTTCCTCTTCTTTCCTGGGTTCAACTCTTCAATCTTAGAACCTTTCCCCCAAACCTTCTCACCCTGGAGATGTCTCAGTCCTGAAGTTCATCTTTAAGATGGATAAGTATGTCCTAGACCACCATGTCAATTCCTCCCTTTACATTTGACTTCTTCACCTTCTTGCCAGCAATCTTGTTACCCTCACCCCCACCCAGCATCTCCTACCCTTCAAATTTCCAGCTCCTCTTTCTCATTAGAATACAAGATTCTTGAGAGTAGGGATTGTTTTCTAAACTCTCTCTCTCTCTCTCTCTCTCTCTCTCTCTCTGTCATTCACTCTTTTATTTTTCAGATGAAGAAAATAAGCCATGAGAAATTAAAATAACTTGACCAAAGCACACAATTAGTTTGGTAGCAGAGCAAAAGTCAGAACCCAAAATCCCCATCTCCTCATTTAGTCTATCTCAACATGTTATATTATTTGAAGCTTTCTATGTGACCATTGGGTTGAATATGTGAGACAGTAAGGTGATATAATAAAAAGAATATTGGATTTGGAGTGAATAGAATTTGAGTTCAAATCTTGATTCTTCATTCTTCCATTTCGTATGTGCTAACTATGAACTTGAGCAAGTCACTTTCCTTCTTTGGGCTTTAGTTGATTCATCTTTAAAATGAGAGGGTTAAACTAAATGACTAACTACTTTAAGTCTTATTATTTATAGCTGATAGTACTGTCTAGGTATGGGGTAGATAGTGAAGTTATTTGGGATCTTCTAGTATCTGGGAAAGAACTAGAATTCACATCTCTTGATTCTTAGAATAGAATAATACTGTGTTCAAAGACCAATAGAATGGTAGAGACTAAATGGTAATCTAATCAAACCCATACATGTATAATGGTCCTATATACAATATACTTGACAAATAGTCATCTAACCTTTGTTTAAAGATCTTCCCAAAGTTCCCAAGTGGTATAGATCTATATGGACAAAATACCCAATTTGATATCAAAATAATCAGTCTAGAGGTATCAAGGGGGCAGCTGGGTGGCTCAGTGGATTGAGAGCCAGGCCTAGAGATGGGAGGTCCTAGGTTCAAATCTGGCCTCAGACACTTCCCAGGTATCAAAATAAAGGAAGGAGATATTTATATTTTATATTTTGGTCTCCAGTTTTTGTAGACTAGTATCTGTCATGTAAGAGGTGCTTAACTTCTGTTCTCTGATTTATTGATTGGTAAGCTATATTAAGCTCAATAAACTCCAAGGCATCTTTGCTGTCTCGGGGATCACATATGAACTCTTTCTTTGTTATTTACAGTCCTTCAAACCTGATCCCAACCTTTCCGGAATTATTACCCATGATTTTTTCCCTTGTACTCAGTGGTCCAGAAAAACTGGTCTTCTGTTTATTTTTCACATGTAACATTCTATCTTGTCTTACCTTTACTCACACTATTACCTGTGCCTAGAATCTCATCTTACTACCACTCATAGAATCCTTAATTTCCTTCAATCCAATTCAATGGACATTTATTAAACATGTACTATGTGCCAGGTAATATGCTAAGCACTGTGGATAGAAATTTTAAAAGACAGTTCCTGCCTTCAAGGAGCCTACAATATAATGGGGGAAGTCAACATACCAAAATAAAATAGACAGGGGGGGAACCATACCAGGGGTACCCAGCCTGAGTTACCTTGTTCCTTGGAATTGAAACCAAACAGTGGAAAGTGACTTAAGCCAGTCCAATGACGCTTGAAACCATCTCTCAGGTTCTAGACCTCACTTTTCTGACTATTTTATATCTAGTTTTGTAGTCATATATGTATGTGGTCTTCTATAAAATATAAACTCCTTGAGGGAAGGGATTATTTTATTTCCTTTTTGTCCCCAGTGTATAAAGTACAGTCCTCACACATAATGAGCATTTGATTGACTATTGACTAATTGGTTTGGAGATTGACTCTGGAACCTAAGGGCAATTCTTGGAAATTTCAGTTGAATATAAGATGGATCTGTGAAAGTATGTGATAAATTCCTTACCAGTATTTGAATTTGAAGATTGTAAAAGCAAGCAATAGATATAGAAGGCAAGGTTATATCTCTTTCAGATTTTGTGTGATCACAGAAACATTAAATTTCATGAAACTTTTGTCATCTTTGCATAAGAAATGATCAGGAAATTTATGAGAAAATGAACTTTTCTTGATCCTAAGGAAAACTGATGAAACTAAGTGTTTAGATATGTAGTAGTCAACCCTACTGAGGAATTCCATAGGAGTTTTTAAGTTGAGTCATGGAGAGGAGCCATGATTCAAAAGCCCAGATTGCGGATATTGCACAGGAGTAGTCAGTTTCCAATACTGAATCCCACTTTCTTCCAAAATATCATAAAAGTCCTTACCATAGACCAGGTAAACCTGAAGGTGGTGGAGAGAGTAAAGATTATAATGAAGCAACAGACATATCAGGCCAAGTGGAATGACTCGCTCATTAGAGACATTACTACCAGTAAGGAGATGAAAGGGAAAACTGCAAGAAGGTAAGAGATCCTCAGAGCACTGGTGATGAATTGCCTTGGCTATTGTGTTGTCCTTGATTACTAGGGAATTCCAAGAAAAGCTATTCTTCCCACTGACACTGAGGAAAAGGGTACCTCTGGTTTCAAGGGTGAGGGAAGGAGGGATTATTTTATGGCTATTGCTATGCAATTTCAGTAAATGCTTTTTAACATGAGACAGTATTGTCCTCTAGCTGACTAGAGTAGAAGTAACCCATCAATGGGGGCTCATGACTATATACTCTTTGAAATGGAGACAGAATAATCTGAACCTGGAGTGCTCAGCCAGTTGGGGACCTAACATATAAGGACAAACTAAAGGGAAGGGGAAATACCCAAAGAGGAACATCAAGTCTAAATTCATAGTGGCTCTAGAATCAGTCCACTTTCTAAAGGCTATGTAGGCTAGGTAAGAATGGCCTAGTACTTCACTGGACTGGGCAAGACACCAAAGAGATTTGCCTTTTGGGAGAGGTCTCTATAGGTGGTGGTAGGGTAGTAGTGAGGAGGTGTTATTTTTCCAGACATTTGATATTTTCATAAGCTCGCTTGTTTTATTGTCGGCCTGAGATTATTTTTATTAATGGCAGCCTGAGAGCTACAAATAAAAGTAGAGAGAATTATTTGAAATCCACTAAAATCATAGTGAAGTTATGAATTGGGTCCATAAAAATAAAAATTTTAGGCAACATAGATCTTTAAAAAGTGAATTTTATAGTTTGGTACTAGATACCTACAAGTGAATCCAGGGTACTCAGTTTATAAGTATTATCAGGTTTTCCTACTATCTCAGTTGATTTTTTATAACAAAAAGGTCAAGTTCACTTCCTGTGAGCAGCCTGATCCACCTTTCTGGGGAAAGAGAGCCAATAAGGATCTCTTGCCAATAAGGAATTCCGGAGACAGCAAGGGATCCAAATATATAGACCTTTCACCCTTGTGTCTCCTCCTTTAAATTTTCACATCTACCAATCACATTAAAGGCCTTTTTTTCCTCCAGGACTGCCCATAGTTTTAGTTTTCACCTTCTTTGATTTGATTATATCTTTTGAGTTACTTAACACTTCTTTGTTAAGTTCACCTTTTATTAGTTACTTGACCTTTTTGTGATTAATTTAACCTTCATAGTTACTTAACACCTTTTTGCATTAAGGTTTAAAAATAGACATAGCTTCACTATAAGGTGAGAACTAAGTATCTTCATTGTTCAATTAGGAGATTACAACTTTATCTTCCCCTAAAGTAAGGTTTAAGTAGGGTGGAGTAATTTAAAGTTTATAATCCCCCTGATGATCATTGGGAGACTTGTCTCCCCATTGATCATTTAACATAATCATTTTATTGTCCTAAAGCACTTCTAACACAGATGTATACAATATTCAATTTATAAGAGGAAATTACAATAGTTAGGAGAAATAGAAAAGAGATAAAGCAAAATCAATGTTTTGCAAGGCGCATTGACAAAAACCAATTAGGGAGCAATCCCCTTCTGGCATAGGAGTATACATTCAAATAAATGTTCAATCAAACTTCAGTTCAATCAACCACATCAAAAGTTCATTCTGGATCTTCTTGCTGTAGTGTAGGTTTTCTGACATCTTTCTGCAACAGTTCATGCTCTGGATTTAGGAGTTAGCAAGCTTCTTCCTTGAAGATCTTTTCTCGAACAAAATTTCAAAATCTTGGATTTTTATTAAAATACAAAGATCACTAACTAGTTTTTGGTCATACAAATGGAGAGAATGGAATGGATGTGATATATTTTGGGGGGGGAAATAATGCATGGCATCTTATTAAATATGTAGGATGAGAGACAGAAAAGAATAGAGGATGACTGAGGTTCCAAATTTAGACAAGTAGAAGCCTTCTACCGAGAAAGGGAAATGTGGAAGAGGTGTGTTTTTTGTAGAGAGAAAAAGAATGAGTTTTGTGTTGAAAATATTGACTCTAATAGTGAATCATTATTTCATGCCTCCTAAGTGTAGGGTCAGGTGTCAGTTTTCTGCCATTAGGGATCCCCAAAATTTCCAAGGGCATCTAGGTGGAATGGTGGATAGAATGCCAGGCCTAGAGTTAGGAAACCTGAATTATAATCTGGTCTCAGACATTTAATTAGTTGTATGACTCTGGGCAAGTCACTTAACCTTATTTGCCTCAGTTTCTTCATCTGTAAAATGAGCAGGAGAAGGAAATGGTAAACCACTCTAGTATCTTTGCCAAGAAAATCCCAAATGAGATCATGAAGTCAGACACAATTGAAATGACTGAACAACAAATGTTCGGAAAATCTCAAAGCAATAATGAAGGAGAATTCTGTGCCTTTTCCAGTTTCCAATCATTTCTTCAAATTTTGGAGTAAAAAATATGAGAGTCATAGGAATCCAGTAGTAGCAGCATTGCATTTGGTTTTAGAACACCTTTAGATTTGAGGAGCACTTTTATCTTTGTATTCCCAGCACATAGCACAATTTTTAGTCAAATAGTGACATAATAAAAGCTTGGTTGTTTACTATATAATCAATTGTTTGCTAACAGCAAACTCTGTTGTGTGGGGTTGAACTGCTGGTATTATAACCCCATTTTAGAGATAGGAAATTAAATGGGCCTCTGAGAGATCATAGGGTCACAAATTTCTAGGTGGAAGAGATCTGTGAGGTTATCTTCCAGTCTCCACATTTGATAGATGAGTAAACAGAAACTCAGAGAGGGTATTAAGGGTAATTTGAAGGAGGCTAAATTGGTATTAAGTGTCAGAGTATGCCGAGTGGTCACACCTAAGTAAAATCATCTCAACAGATGGGCTAAACCAGGCTGAGGGTCACCAACAGACCTCAAACCCATTGATGAGTTAGGAGGATGTTTACCTCAAGCATGTGAAGACTTCTGGTGGAATAGGCAGCTTAGAACAATTTCCAATGACCATGAAAGCAGTTCAAGCAGGTGCTGTGGAGCCCTTAGAGACTGGTCAGATGACAAATACACCAAGGTCATCTTCTGCATCCTGGGCGACCTCCAGTTGTCCTGACTTTTGTCTTACCATTAGACTTCTTTGACTGTAGAAGAGAGAGTGAGTTTGAGTCACTTAAATCCAATTCACTCATGAATCAAGATATCATTTGTTTTCTTGGGAATAAAGGATAAATCACTGTGGCAGAGCTGGGTTTTGAACCAAAGTCATCCTCTGGATCCAGATCCTGTATTTAAAAATGACTTAGGGAAGGCCATAATACTGGTAGCGTGGGAGCCAGGATCGGACCCAATCAAGTTGCCCCCTTTATCAACTTTGTAATACGTAATTACATTAAGTTTTAAGATAATGCTGGAAAGTATAATAGTGTTGTCACCTTTTAGGGGCTTATACCCACTTAGAAAGCCATTACATAATGGCTTCTTCTACTAGTGTTGTGATTTAGAAAGGTAGTAAGCAATAAATTCTACAGATGGGGAAATCTGGTCTCTAAGAATGAATAGATTGCCTATGTTCATGAAGGGCTCAGGTCCTTTGACTCTAGACATAGGTCTTTAATCACTGGAGAACATTGCTCCCATTTTCTTCCTTAAGCTGTTATTTAGCCTTCTCTGAATTATTCCAAGTGATTGCTCCCCCAGAGTGTGCTGGGTGTCTGCCAAGTCACCCTCTTAAATTTCACTTGGCTTTCTTATGTAATAGGGAAAACCAAAGAGACTCACACATGAGTTTTCTTTTTTTGTGATGGGCAAAGCTCTGGCCTGGGAGTCACAAGTCTAAGTTCCAGTTTTAACTCTGCCACTAAGAAACATTGACTATGATTAACACATTCCACTTTGGGGGGGAGCCTCAGTTCCCTCCTCTGTTAAATGAGAGGGGAAAGATGGATTGTTAAGAATCCTCTCAGCTTTGAAAATCAAATGACTGTATAGTTGGTATTTATATAGTGCTGTTCATCGATTGTCTTATCTGAGTAAATATTAAGGTATTATTATGACTCCCATTTTACAGATAGGAACCTGGGGTCTCAGGAGGGTCAGTAACTTATTTATTATGGTTACACAATTAGCAACTACCAAAGGCAAGATATGGAGAAGAAAATAGCAAACCGTTTCAGTATCTTTGCCTAGAAAACCCTAAATAGGGTCAAGAAGAGTTGGACGTGACTGAAAAAAAATGACTGAATAACTGAAAGGAAAGGTATAAATCCACATCTTCTTAATATCAAGTCAAGTACTTGATCTGAGGGACATATTGATGTGTAATATTTACCAGTGGGGGAGAGGGAACCAGATTAAAATGTAATTGGGAAATAATTAACATAAATAAAAGTCCAACAATGTGGCTTTCTAATGTGAAGGGATTCTTATGAATGGTGTAGGGTTCCCAATTGCTACATGGATTTGACACTACTACCCAAATCTTGTTGCTTCTTTATGTGACTAGGATCCCTTGATGTTGAATTCCAACATATTCTAAAGAACTTGGTCATTTGACAAAACTGCTTAAATCTTTTTTTTTTTAAAAATTGTATACTACTTTCCCTTCTCATTCCCCATAGTTAACATAATAATTTGGAATATTTCTCATTCCTACTGAAAATGGCAATTAGTTCCTTTTTCCCATCAGAACATGCTCTTGACAAGCATGCTAATATAAGTTTGAGGGTGCTGTGAATTATGTAACAATTCTGGAAAGCAGTTTGGAATTAGAAAAATAAAGTGATTAAAATTTCTATATCCTTGACTGGGAGATCCCATGGTAGGCATGTAACCCAAAGAGGTTATTGACATTAAGAAAACCTATACATGGCCGGAAATATTTATAGAATACTTTTCTGGTGGTTGTGGGTTTGTCTTTCTTTTCTTTAAAGATGAACAATGATGTCACAGGGTGATTTCATGTCTTGATTTCCAGTAAAGTAGATTTAATTAATTAATTAATTAAAAAAAAATCCTTACCTTCTGTCTTAGAGTCAATATTGGGTATTTGTTCCAAGGCAGAACATTGGTAAGGGCTAGGCAATGGGCATTAAGTGACTTGCCCAGAGTCACAGAGTTGGGAAGTATCTGAGGCCAAATTTGAACCCAGGACCTCCCATCTCTGGGCCTGGTTCTCAATCCACTGAGCTACCCAGCTGCCCTCCCAGTAAAGTAGATTTAAATGAGGCAGAGTTACACAAAGTCATCAGCCTCACACTCTCTCTTCCAGAGTTAAGACTGATGGCTTGGGGATGCAGTGACTGACCTTGGCATCATTGATGTCAAACTAAGTTCTAAGTACTCCACAGAGCCTGCTTTAGCTTCTTTCATGGTTCTCCTTTATCCCTTTTGCCCATTATATGGTGTGTTCTGGTAGGACTGGCAGCTTTGGTGTGAGGACTTGTTGAGCTCTTCTCAGGGCAGCTCATCCACTTTTGGTATCTACCTTTCATCCAACTCTCATCTATGGCTCCAAGAAGCTCTGGCATGGATAGTTGCCCTTACCCTAGTAAAACCCATCTAACAGGGCTAAATCAGGCTGAGGGTAACCAACAAGCCTCAAATCCATTGGTGAATGAAGGGGAGGTCTACTCCAAGCATGTGGGAAGATTTTTTGCTACCACAACAAAAAGTAATCCCATCAATGACTAATGTAGTACACAAATGTAAAGAAACTATGATACCATAAGAAATGATAAACAAAGACACATGGAAAGACTTATGGAAATGATACAAAATGAAATAATCAGAGGAAACAATATATATATACATAATGGATACAAAATTCTAAATGGAAAGGACAAAAATTATAACAATCAAAAAATGAACATTATAAAATGGTAAGAATAAACTTGACCCCAAAGAAGACATATTTGTGGACATCTTCCTGGGTTTCTTTGTAGACATTTTGGGGGGATCTGGAACATTATATATAATTTTAATTATTTTGTGTATAATGATTGGTTTTGCTGAATTTTTTTTATTATTATAAGGGGCAGCTCTCTTTTGAGAGAGTAATACGGGGGGCAATGGAGGCAGTGTCAAAAGAGAGAGAGAGATAGAATTATGTTTAAAAGAATATTTTTTGAGTTTTTCTACTTTTTGCCAAACAGTATTATTGGTCCTTGGTCTGCCCAAACCCTGAGGACTTCTTATTGACCATGGAGGGGGTGGAAATCAAAAGCTTAGGGCTCTAAAGGGTCTACTCTGGGATAGACTATTCTAATGGTTTCCCCCTGACTATAATAAACCTTTAAGAAAGAAGGCTAAGGTTGTCATGCCCCTTCAACTCCTGCCAGGCAAATAGACTCTTCCAGGGCACGACTCAAAGTGATCATTAACTAAACAATACGCTAGTGCCCTAGAATAATGAATTCACTTCACTCTCACTAATGGACTTTACCTGGGTCACCACAGGATTGGTTCCCATGTACTTAGCAGTTACTGAGAATCAACAGTGAGCTAGACATTAAGACCCATTGCATGCCCAGCAGGTGAGGTAACCATGACGACAAAAACCCCAAAACAATGGAGAAGGCACTTTAGTGGTGCTGAGGGCTGAGGGAGTAAAATCAAAGCAAAGCTCAGCATGACAGGACCCAGGCACCTGGTTCTCCATGAAAAGGGATCTTTGGTTCTGTCTCGCCTGGTTCTGAACCTGCCCTTCATTATATATATTGGCCATCCAGCCCAACTGAAGGGCATCAGCATGATATAGCTGCAAGAACACAGCCCCTGGAGTCACAGGACTTGGGTTCAAATGCCACCTTGGATGCTGGCTGCCTGAGTAACCTTGCATAAGTCTCTGGGCTTCAACTGTAAAATGGGATTAAGGAGGGTCATTGGATGAGGCGGTCTGCTTCATTTTTTATAGATGAAGCAGCAGAAGACTGAAGAGGTTAAGTGTTTTGCTAAAAATCACACAAGCTTCCTGAGGGGGATGAGGGAAGAAGGGAGAAGGACATCATAGATCATAAAAATTTGGAGAACTTATGTGGAAATTTGTTATTAAAATAAAATAAAGATAAAACATTTAAAAGTCACAAAAGTAATCCTTGAAAGGGGCAAGATTTGAACTCAGGAACTTTGACTCCAAATACAATGATTGTAACTCGTTGTTTCACTTCCTTATCCCAGTAGCAGTAAGTGCCTTGCCATTTCCCATATAAAGCTCTCACTTTTCTACCACTTAATGAATTTCTACTTACTTTTTAACCTTCATCTCTAATGATTCTTCCTCTAGGAAGTTTTCCCTGAGCCCCAGGGTGAGCAATAATTTTTCCCCCTTTGGACCTTACAGAACAGTTTACTTTAGCCTTTTGTACCCATAACCTCTCTGTAACTAATAACCATAGAGAGTCGCCAACAGCATTAACAGATGAAGTGATTATCCACAGTTACACAAGCAGTTTATGTCAGGAGTAGGACTTGAACTCAGAACTTTATAACTCTGAGGTCAGCTCTTCATCCATTATTCCATTTTCCTAGGGAATTGTATACTTGTGTCTTCTGTTGTTTTTTAGTTATTGGTATATGTGTAAATTGTAAACTATTAAGTCGTTTCACTGCTCTCTGCCTCAGTTTCTTCATTCATAAAATGGAGATAATAATAGAATCTACCTCCAAGATTGCTGTGAGGCACATGAGATAATATATGTAAATGGCTTTGCAAAAATTAATACTTTAATTCAATGGTAACTATTATTATCTAGACTGGGTATCTCCACATTTAACTTTTCAAATTAATTTCAAAATTTCAAAAAAATTTCAAAAACTGTGGCCTTTGTAGCAAGGAGCATGGCACCCTACTGTCTGAGCTTGATGGTATTGCAACTAGAAGTAATTCAGAGAAAGGGAACAAAGAGAGGTCATAGTCTTGGAAAATGAGTTCACGCCAAAAACAGCAGAGAAGAGCAGAGGAGTGAGGGGGAGGTTAAAAAAAAATACCACTAGAAAAAACAATACTTCATTCTTAATCAAACTTTTACAGGGTTCCAAGAGGTTTTAAGGCAAGAACATTTTCTCAGTCTTTCTGCCAGTAAAGTATCAATTTTCAGTAGGAAACCCCCATTGCCCCTCCTTCTCCTCCCTTAACCCTCCCCAAAAATAATTTCCCAAAACCCAAAGCGAGAAAGAAATCAACCACACTGAAAACTTAGCTGGAACATTCCCATCTCAGGTGGAATGAAGACTATTAAAAAATTCACACTAAACTTTGTTTTGATGTTCTCAAGCAGATTTTCTTTTACAGTTTGGATTTAACATTTAACATTCTAAACGGTGAGCTGGGTCTTTGGGAATTCATCTTTCACTGCCCCTAGAGAGAGCATTGGCCTGAGAGTCAGGTTCCTTTTCTTCTTTGTTCTAACACCTAGTGGCTGACTCAAGCTCTGCCTTCCTCATTTTATTCAAGGTAATAAAGGAATGAGAGACTGCCAGGCATAGTGGATAGGGTGCTGGCTTTGGGCGTTCAGAAGAATGAGGTTCAAGTCCAGCCTTACTTACTGGGTGACCAAGGACTTCCTTAACCTCTCCATGTCCCTACGTAGTTCTCTAAGATTATATACCAGACAGCTAGTCAATGAGCATTTATTAAGCACATATTTATAATAAATATATTTATTATTGCTTAATAAATGCCTCCTAATACGTTAGCAATACAAAACAAGACAAAACACAGTCCTTACCCTCAAGTAGCTCACAGTCAAATAGGAGAAGATATTGTGTGAAACAATTACATACGGAAAAAAAGCTATGTACAGATTAAATTAAGATATACTCAAGTGAGGAAAGAACTAGCATGATGAATTCTTGAGCTGAGTTGATGGAGGAAGCTTCTCCACTGGGAATTCTCCATGCTGATGTTAAGTCATGGGGAGTCAGGAAAAGTTGAATTCAAATCTGACCTCAAGCACTTTACTATCTATAGGACCCTGGGTGAGTCTCTTAACCCTGCTTGCCTCAATTTCCTCATCTCTAAAGTAAGCTAGAGAAGGAGATAACAAATCACATCAGTATATTCACCAAGAAAACCCCAAATGGGGTCATGAAAAGTCAGACAAGTCTGAAAAATGAGACAGAAGCAGCGAGTTGGACCAAGAAAATGTTGGGAGGTGATAGCCATGAATCTCACTGACCACTTTTACATTTATCCTTCCTTCAATCAGTTCCACTTCTAAAATCAAATGAGTGACTTCTTTGGAGGCAAGAGCTAGTGATTTTATAAAAGTGAACCAGGACATACTATTCTGACAAACTTTGGCATCTCCATTCCCGCTAAGAATCTCTTAAGATAGAAGCTTACATTCTTCTGCCTTAATACAGCTTTTGGAATCATTTTGTTAATACTAGGATTTAAAATTTCCATGGAGGGAAAAAAAAACCTAGCATGTGTTTGCTTGTGTATATGTACATGAGTGTCTATGAGCATATGGAATTTTTGCTCCCACCTGAACTGTCAGATGGTGCATTTATCTTCTCTCTTTTTCTCTTTTCATGCTTGGGGGAGGTGTGATTGGATAGGGACAAAATCATAGAGAAGAAGAAAAATGGCAGCTTGGGGATCTTGACAGGTTTACTCTCTACTGACCTGTTACTATGTATTTCCCCTACGATAAATTTATATTCAGGGCCCCTAGAGAAAATTTCTGGTACTTGAGTGGATTATGGGAATTGAGCAGAGGAATTAAGCATTTTATATTTATTTATATCCTAATATATTAGAGATGTTTTTCACCCATTACTCTCAGATATTCTCTCACCAAGAATTCTGGGAATCAGTTTCCCTCATGATAATCTAGTTCCAGCAGGATCTCTTCAAGTTCCTGAACAAATGTTCTCCCTTCATTAAACTGCCTCTTCCTAAAGTCACCTGCCAGGATATTTTTCTGCTCTAAATTATGGGCCCCAGGTCTTTGCATGCATTAGATATAACTCTTTTGTAGACTCTTAGCGAATAATATGCTTCTTTCCCCACAGAGGGGTTCAACAAAACCTTGGCAGTGTCCTTATCATCTTCATTTCCTCTCAGACCTCATGAATCCCTCCAGAAGTCAGCCTGGATTTAAAGCTTTTCTCCATGTCTAAGGAAGGCTGTCTGAGTTTTACTGAAACTGAAGTAACAGTTTATGGTCTGCAGCTGGTTTCAACTACTTGAAAAATCCAGCCAAACTGGAAAACAAGAGTGTAACTGTTCCCCCACACCCACAAAGCTCAGCAACCATGCATTGCTCCAAGGTCAGAGGAAAATCAGAGTACCACAGAGCTCGGCGCTGTGATGGATGGCTCATTTCTTAGAGGTAGAAAAAAAAAGAAGGTGGACCCAGTTCACACAAAGGAACAAAGGTCTAGAGATAGTCAAGACCTCCAAACTGAACAGCAAAGCAGGAGTTAGTTTGGTTTATGGAGAACATATAGGCTGCAAACCATTTTTCTGAGGATACAGGCACAGTGCTAATTTTCATTACAAGGAAGGAAGGGGTTTTGCTTCTCATTCCTGCCACTGACTTTTAGAGCCAAGTCCCTTGATGTCATCTTGTAGGAATGCAATGACTATCCCTCAATACTCTTGGTTCATGCAAATGAATCTTTTCAGAACTTTAATTCAACAACCATTTTAGCAATATTCAACTAGATATACAAATCTAATTAATCTCACAAGGTAGTTCTTGAATGACAAACATATTGTACCCTGGATGGTGTAGCAAAGTGAAAGCCTTTGAGTCTGGATTATTTGGTATGCACCAGGATACAGATATTAAAGTTGTCAAAGGTCCCCCTCCCCAACAACGATTCCAATCATGAAAATTTTCACTCAATCAGGGATTTTTTTTTTAAGTCAACAGAATGACACAACCTATGTGACTAGTTGGGGGGAATTTGGTGGCATGTAGAAAGGGCTTCAAGCCAGGAGTCAGGAAGATCTGAGTTCAAATCTGTCCTTAGACAATGACTCCTTTTGCCTCAGTTTCCTCACTTGTAAAATGAGCTGGAGAAGGAAATGGCAAACCACTCTGGTATCTTTGCCAAGGAAACCTCAAATGAAGCCAGGAAGAGTCTAACACAAATGAAGAATCTGAATAAATATATGACCAGTGTGATTAATATTTGTAAAAACTAATGGCTTGGAGGCAGTGACATCACTCAGTGGATAGAAAGTCAGGCCTGGAGATGGGAAATCCTGGGTTCAAATATGACCTCAAATACTTCCTGGTTTTTGACTGGGAAAGTCACTTAACCCCTATTACCTAGCCTTTACTCTTCTTCTGCTTCAATCTCAATACATGGTAAGATAGAAGGTAAGATTAACCAAAAAAAAAAAGTTAGTGGCTCACCATTTCATATTGGGACAATAGCTATAAAATATAAAAACATAAATAGAACTCTCAGCGAACAAAATATCTTTTTTTGAACTAGTGACTGACACATACAAATATGCTCTCTTATACTCTAGTTCAATCATTTTACCCACAAAACAGTATGAAGGACTAGACTAAGATGGTGGCTGTACAAGTAGGCATGGGGAAATGAATACTAATTTTTGTTGAGAATACTATCTGAATACTCTTTTTATTGAGAATGAAATGTCTCTGGGACAACCAGTCCAAAATGTCCAAAAGATAAGTCATTCACATCCTAGTGGATTTACTAGAGAAAACTCATAATAGTTTAGCATCCAGTCCAGGGTCATCTAGATATTGTCAGAAGTAATATCAAAAAAGCAAGACTTCCTTCAAGTCTAGTATACTTTCCACCACAATGTGATGTCTCTGCAAGAGTCATAAAATCTCCATTTATAGATGAAGGAATTATCTCAGAGACATGAAATGTTTTCCACAGGGTGTCAGCAAGTGGCAAGGCTCAAACTCAGATTTTCTGTCACTCCAAACCTATAGCTTTCCTTTTACCATATTGAATCATCTATCAATATGTCTACTTTGGCTTTTGGGGTGTTCCACTTTGGATGTAATACACTGAACTAAGAGAAGCTGAATAAAATGATAGAATGTTACATTTAGAAGGGATATTGGAGATAATCTAGTCTTATCCCTTCATAAAATTCCTAAAATAATAGGGGAAAAAAGGAATACACAAAGAAAGGCTTTGTAAAAAATTGTACAAAAAATAATTCTCCATTTCCTTGGATGCTGGCATATTTTCAGGTCATCCAACAATAAACATATATATATATATATATTTATGAATAAAATTATTTGAGAAATATCAACTGTTTTCTCTAAAGATGTTAAAATATTAAATTTTGACCAAAAACTTAGTCACATAATGTTTGGGCCAAACTAGCAGTGCCTCAAATCCTGGAAGAATATCATATGCAGTTTTCTTTTTAAAATATTTGAGTTGAGTTTTTTCAAGGATTTTCCAATTAGCATTATCATATAATTTTAAGTCATGATTGATAGATGGGGAAGTCTTTGAATTGCTACCTTCAGTTCCTAAGAAGAATCTGGCAACTTGCAAATATTAGAGCAAGTGGATATTTAGGAAGAGAAGCCAAAATTACATTAGGAAAAAAAAAATTCAGCAAACACACTTCAAACTCCAGCCTGTCTAGCATAAGTAGGTTCTTGAGACAGGCTTTGAACTGACGTTTTGTGTCTGCTGGGATATCAGTGGACGCTGCTTACTGTTGGACTGGCTACCATGGTGTCTGTGTGCTAAATGATTACTGCATATGTTTTTGTTCTGCAGGCTTGTTTACCCTGAGTCTACAAATCAAATGATGGAAAAACAGATGCCTGCTCTGGTGCCTTCAAAGGTGTATTGATTTCTAAACAGATTCTTTGATAAATGACAGTTCTGCTTCAGGGCTTGATGTTGACCTTAAAAAGAATGATTGATTGCTTACTAGCTGGAGAGTGGATTTCCCCTTCCCCCAACTACTTATTTCCACAGATTAAATGTTTAAGCAGAAGCCAAAGTTAAATATATTATTTTGGAAAATAAAGTTGATGATCTTTTCCCTCAAGGTCTGAAAAGTTTGATGGGAATGTTAGAGCTGGAAAAGTTGTTATTATCTAATCTCTTCATTTCCCACATATGGAAATAGACCCAAGAGATATTATGGAGGACATCTCAGAGTAATTTGCCCAGGGCCACACCAAGCAGCCTAAAACCACTAAGGAGATATATTGACCCCCTAGTAAAATGTTCTTTCCATTATTCCATTGGACAAAAAACCAACAATTTATTTACATTCAGATTATCATTATTTACTAAATACCAGGTATTTAGAGAGGAGCAGCTGGGTGTCACAGTGGATAGAGCATCAAGCCTGGAGTCAGGAAGAAAGGAGTTCAAATCTGATCTCAGATACTTACTAGCTCTGTGACTGGGCAAGTCATTCACGCTATTTGCCTCAATTTCCTTATCTATAAAATGATCTGAAGAAGGAAGTGGCAAAACAGTCCAGTATCTTCACCAAGAAAATCCCAAATGGGGTCATGAAGAGATGGAAACCACTGAAACAACAGAACAATAGTCACTAAAGATGCATATATGGAATGAGTACAGAAACATTGAACACTAATTAATTGGGCTCTATAAATAGGAATGCATAGATAAGCACTTGTCTTTTGGGAAAGACTAGGCTATGAATCTCATGGATGACACTGTGGCTTTGCCTGGTTCTGCTGTTTACTACTCATGTGACTACACATTTACCTCTTTTGGTTTTAATTTTTCGAATCTGCAAAATAAGTTTATCGGATTAGGTAGCTTTTCAGGCTCCTTCAGATCTAAATCCATTACTGTGTAGGAGCTGGATGAAATTAGGTCACAATTTAGAGAAAAAGAAAAGTGAAAATCACATTGTATATGATATCAAATGATGACAATAATTCTTTTCAGAAGTCCTACTGTGACTTCTGAAGTGATGTAGTGTTCTCAAAGGAAATTCCAGTGGAGTACAAGATCAAAATGATGGTACAAACCTAGAAAAGCACTGAATATTGGCTTAGGACAGAGAGAGAGAGAGAGAGAGAGAGAAACAGACAGACAGACAGAGAGACAGAGAGACGGGGAGGCAGGGAAGGAGAGAGGGAAAGGGAGAGAGGGGGGAGAGAGAGAAGACAGAGAGAGACAGAGGGAGCAACACAGAGACAGACAGAGACAGAGACTAAGAGACAGACAGAGACAGAAAGAGAGATCATTTTTTAAACACTATATGACAGATACTTTTTCAAGTGTCTGTTTCAAGACACAAATCAAGAGAAAAGAAATACAGTGAATACTTTTTCAAGGAACTCATATCCTAAAGGAAGAAAGTAACATATAAAAAGGAAGCAGAAGGAAAGGCAAAGTAGAAAAGTGCAGAAAATCTGGAGTGGAGCAAAATAAGAAATGTACATGGCTGACTTGGGAGCTTCTCTAACAAACTAGATTCCTTTTTTCATAGTCAGCTTTAATATACTAGGCAATAGCAAATATAAAGCCTCACCCTGGTAAGGGCAGGCTGAGAGCTAGAAACAATAGCCAAGCCATATCTAGCTAAAAAAACTGTGGCAGAGTATCTCAACTCCTAAGATTTTTCTTTTCTTTTTATCCCGATTCTTTGGAATTATTATCAGAGTCCATTATCCTAGACAATACTTTAAGTTAGGGTTAGAAATTCCCAAAACCTTTTCCAGTTTGCAATTAAGTCAGAAGAAAAGGAGATAAGGTCATCTGTTCTCTATGCTCTTAGTCTACATCCCTATCTTTATTATTTCCATCTACCAATAGCAAAAGCCTCTTGCTTTTTTGGTCCATATTTTAGCTAGAAAACAATAATAATCTTGAAATTCTCATATCTTTTTTTATATGTGCACTATATATCATCAAGGGAAAAAGCATTCACGCTGATTATTAAAATAATATGGAAATTCTTTGCTAGATGGGTTGGCTAATTGGAAGAGAGAGAGCAGGGATTTGGGGAAATTTTTAATAATTTTGATAATGTAAAACCAAAATGTATCAATAAAGAGTGCTTTTGCAACCTTGGAGGCAGCTGCCACAGTGGCAGCAGCAGCTTCTTGAAACTTTCAGCCCAGAAATATTCTAGGCATAGAGGAGCACTTGAGGTCAGTCACAAGGGAGTATATATATATTATTATATATAATACTACTGTTCCATAAGAAATGACAAATAGGATAATTTCAGAAAACTTTAGAAAAACCTGGAAAGACTTAAATGAACTGATGCAAAATGCAGTTAGTAGAACCAGGAGAATATTGTACACAGTAACATCAATACTCTAAGATGATCAACTGTGAATGATTTAATTATCAACAATGCCTTGTCCAAGACAATACCAGAGACTCATAATGAAAAGTGCTATTCAGTGCCATAGAAGGAATTGATGGAAAATGAATGTAAGTCAAAGCATTCAATTTTTCTTTTTCTTTCCTTCATGAGTTTTTTCTTGAATGTACAATGTGTTTTCTTTCACAATATGACAAACACAGAAATATGTATTGTGTCATAGCATATTTTTGACATTTCATTTTGCTTGCTGCTTTGGAGAGGAGAAAGGGAAGGGAAGGGGAAGAGAATTTGGATTTCAAAATGTCATAAAAATGTTATTAAAATTATATTTGTATACAACTGAGAGAAAAATGTAATAAAAAAAGAAATGATTGGACCAGCTCAGGGGTTTGCAAACTACAAGACTTTGTTTTTTAATTTTTTTATATTTTAAGATATAATTACTTTAAAAATTCAAAAACTCTTCTTAGCTCATAGAAGTACATAAATAGGCAAGCAGGTCAGATTTAGTGAAGTTTGGCCTTTGGGTAGAAGTTTAATTACTCTAGGACCAAATGATCTGTAAGGCCCCTTTTAATTTGATGTTTACTGCTACAATCCTAAATGAAGCAAATCATCTGACAAACAGTGGTTTTAGGACTCACGTCCAATTCCAAACCTTGACCAAGTTTGGAAACAGAAGGTATATAAGAGGGGAAGAACATTCTCTTCACTGTCAGTTCTACACCAGGATGTTTATAATCTCTATAAATGCCTTTACACTTTAGAAATATAAAAAAAAAATAACTGAAAGCAATATTCTCCTCCAGTACCATCTGTTGCTGTCATCTAAAGACATTCCTGAGGATGAAACAAACTGCTCAAAACTTAAAAGTATATAGTGCTACCTTCAGTTAAGAGGCCAATAAAATAATTTTGTTTATTTTGATGCCCTGATCTATCATTTCTGTCTTTTGGGTGGCAAAATGTAACCCTCTGGCACTTTCCCAACTTTGAGAATCTTGTCATTTATAAGTTTTCACAAATCTTTAATAAAAATTGTATCTGTTAAAAAAAAAAGGATAGAAATATTAAGGCTGTGTTCCAACCTTTACCACCCAATTTGTCTATGGCTGTCATTTATTGCAGTTGCCTCTTCTCAATGGAAGGCTGAATATGTAGCTTCTCCTCCCACATAACTTATGAATACACACAGAGATTTCTGCATTAAAAAACAACTGGGACCCTTCACCTTTCTCCTCTGCTGTTAAATCCATCTGCACATGTTGGTTTCCCCTCTGACCTCCAGACTTGGATCAACACATGTGCTACCAGGTTATATGGATTTAGTTTCAGTAATACCTGACCTGGTTACCCCTCTAATTTTTCCCAATAGGAAAAACTGCTGTCCACAGCAAAAATTTCCTTTGCTTGAATAAATACCTACTTTAGGTTTTATTATTTTTCTGATGATTTTAAATCTCCATAAGGGAACTTGAATTGTTTTAATTCATTTTAATTTCTTTTGCAACATTTCCTGGTAATGAAGGCAGTATATGTTAACCCCCACCCCCCAAAGCCCCCCTACAGAAATAAATACTTTGCCTTTTTTACCCTAATTTTTGCCCTTACTTGAGTAATTTTGTTTCATTTTAAATTTTTTCAAATAGAAAATAGATGTTCTATCTACATTAAAGAAAAAAAGGGATAGGAAAATTAAACAGTCTGAAAGAGGCCATTTAATTTTTTAATTTGATTTTTTTGTTCAGAATTTACACTACAACATTTTCTATCAACTAAACAATTTCTCTAGATAGTTTTTCTAGCAAGGCCCACAATAAGTCTCAGAGTCAGTCCATTTAGTGCTATTTTATTTTCTATCTTAAATCTTTTAGAAAGAGGAACTGATACTCAGAGAGATTAATTCCCCAGGCATCCTACCTCTAGTACTAGAAGGGATTTGGGAGACTGCCGAGACCAGGTTCTTAACTTTTATTCTATGTCAGAAACCTCTTTGGCAGTCTGCTATAGCTTTTGGTCCCCCTTCCTAGCAAAATGCTTTTTTTTTTCTTCATCTTTATATATTTTTAATTTTAATAGCAAATCTCCACATATGTCTTCTGAAGTTATATGATTCAAATTGCCTGCCTCCCTTCTTCTCTTCCCCCTCCTGGAGCTGGCAAGGAATTCAATCTGGGTTATACATGTATTTTCATGCAAAATATATTTCCATATCATTCATTTTTGTAAGTGAATAATCTCATAAAGCCCAAACCCCAAAATGTATAACCAAATAAACAAGTGATAAATAATACGTTTTCATCTGCATTATTGCTCCAACAGTTCTTTCTCTGGAGGTGGATAACATTCTTTTCAAGTCCCTTAGAATTGTCCTGGATCATTATATTGCTATTAGAAGTGAAGTCTATCACATTTGAACATTCCACAATATTACTTACTGTGTACAATATTTTCCTGATTCTACATATTTCACAATGTGCTTTTTATTAAATCATCCTGTTCATCATTCCTTTTAGCACAATAGTATTCCATCACCATCATATACCATAATTTGTTCAGCCATTCCCCAATTGAATGACATTCCTTTAGTTTCTAATTCTTTGACACCACAAAGGAAGCAGCTGTAAATATTTTTGCATAAACAAGTCCTTCATATTTTTTATCTCTTTGGGAAGCAAACCTAGTGGTGGTATTACTGAATCAAAGGGTATGCATTATCTTATAGCCATTTGGGCATAATTTCAAATTGCCCTCAAGAATGTTTGAATCAGTTCACAATTTCACCAGAAATGCATTAGTGTCACAATTTTGCCACATTCCCTCCAATATTTATCATTTTCTTTTACTGTAATATTGGCCAATCTGATAGGTATGAGGTAGTACCTCAGAGTTGATTTAATTTGCATTTTTCTAATCAAGAGGGATTTGGAACATTTTTTTAATATAATTAGTTGATAGCTTTGATTTCTTTACCTGAAAACTGTCTATTCATATCTTTTGACCATTTATCAGTTGGGGAATGACTTGGATTCTTATAAATTTGACTTACTTCTTTATATATTTGAGTAATTAGACCTTCATGAAAGAAATTTGTTATAAATTTTTTCCCAGTTTCTCTCCTAATCTTAGTTGAATTGGTTTTGTTTTCTACAAAACCTTTTTAATATAGTTTTTTTTTTTGTGCCCGATAAACCAAAGCTCCCTCTGGAAGGAAAGAGAAAGAATGGCAGAAAAAGGGAGAATTTATATCCTGCCTACATCAGTACATAATGACAAGAGGAGAGTGGCATAATGGGTAACGTAGTTCAAGGGTTCAAGATTTCTAATTACACATTCCCCCTGTGACATTTTTGGGAGACCAGATTCCCCAAAGGGAAGACCTACCTCTGATGTATGTCAAACAGCCGCAACCTCAGACCCCAAACAAGTTCAAGTCCTCTTGTCTTGGCTCAAAATCTCATCAATCCCATTGAGATTGTTTTGTCTCTTTGACCTTGTGCTTGATTGGCACTATGCAGGTTAGCTTTGTCCTTGATTGGTACTGTGCAGTGGCTCTTTTTCTATTGCCTTCTCCTGGAATCAGACAGAAGCATTAAACAAAGCCTCATTATTTTAAGCTATGAGCAGCAGGTTTCTGTAGTCTAAAGCTTTTGGGTATGCATTGACATTAGGACTAATGGACATTTTAAAATTACCCTAGTGCAAAATCAAAAAACTCTTTAAATCTGATAACATGAGGTTCAAGTTAAAAAAATAAGAGAAAAAACTTAAATACTATATTGCACATACAAGAAAAAAAACAACAATAAAAATGTTTTAAAAATCAAAAATATAGCTTACAATCAGTGACATACTGTGTCAGTGTGAATTTTAAAACTACTCCACCCTACTCAGACGGTACTTTAGAAGATTTGATTTAGCTATTTCCTGATTATAACGATGGATATACTTGATCAGGAATGTATTGGGAACTTTACATTGCTCCACCCTACTTAGTCTAACAAGGTCATGAATGTCTGCACCCATACTTAAGGATTAAGTATCTAGAAGGATGGCCTTTAATAGACATGTGCAAAAACAGCTGACAGACCCCCTGGGCTGTTCTAAGTCAAGCTAAGCTACCATTGGTACAGATAAGATGCAGGAAAGTGATGTAAAACCATCTATATAGAGTGTGTCACTTCCTCTCTTCACTTCTCTTTCCCTGGAGAGGTGGATCTGGCTGATCACTTCCTGTGAGCAGCCTGGGCGCCAGTTCAATCCTGGAACTCAGCTTGGAGGAGCTCACTCAGAAGGCTTTCTTGAGACGGTCTCGTGGTGAGTGATAAGAATGACTTCCTTTTCCCTTGGGCTCAGGGAAGCCCCTTTGGCCAAGGCCTTTAACTCCTGTCTGGCTCAGCCTGAACTAGAGCAGTTTAAATTAACTCTTTCCTCTCCCTCTCTCTGCTCCTTAATTCCTTCTCTCTATATTAATTAAAATCACCATAATTTCCAATTGACTTGGGCATTTTATTATTTGGGATATCCCATGGTGACCAATTAATTTGGATTTTAAGTCACAATGCTAAAATTATCCTTACACAGTCAAGGAGAGGTTGAATACAAAGGTTCCTCATCAAAAATGAGATCTATTTCCTCTTTAACTTGGCCATTATCTATAGTGTGAGTGCAAATTATTTTTTACAAAGTAATAGCTTTATAAAACAGTAGTATAGGAGGTAATGCACATTCAAAGAGAATACCAAAATTCCAAAAATTCACAATAGCCCAGTTAATAACAATAGGAAACAAACCCACTATCATATAGGATTCATATGAGTCTCTATATAGTCACTTGCCCAGTGACATTTAAAAAAAAAACCTATGAATTCATGGATACTTGACACAAGTTCTATAGATCTAGCAAATCTTGGCTGAGATATTTTTTAACAAAGTCTGTTATTGCCATCATTCAAAAATTTGGCAGAGGAGCCCAGAAAAAAACACAAACTTCTGTACTGCTGATGAAAACATTTTTGGGTCTAAAATGTCACCAAGAATCTAGTTCATTCTGGTGGAAGGGTAGAGTAAGGTGAAGAGTTACAAATCATCCAGAAGATACTTAGACTTTGTGGGAAATTCTCTCTCTTGGGAGCCATCCAGAAGTATCACACCCCTAGGAAAACCTTTCTAGCTCCTCTGGTATGAGACTGTTATATGTCTCATCCATTACATTTTTATAAATGTGGAGGTGGAGAATATAATAATACTATAATACTTCACTTCAGCTACTAAATGGATCCTTTTTCTCTTGTTACAAAGAACTCAAAGGCAGGAAAATGATCAATCAGAGCTATTGATGCTACTAGATATCTAAAAATCATATCTGAAGACTCCTTAAAATCAATTTGAGATAATTAGCTCATTAAATATTCCAAAGGTTGTTAACAAAGGCAGAAATGATCAAAAGGATATTTAGGCAACATGCAAACTCGATGGATCTGGTGACAAGCCCAGAATCCCTAAGAACCTATAGTTTTGCCACTGAAATGGGTTTGTGCAAGGTATTTATGGGCTTTTACAATGATATTTTCTTCAGTAGAGTCATAGGGGAAAGGTAGAAATAAAGGTAAGGTAACAGAATATATCTAATAATCAAAACACAGTAGCTTAAAATGATTCAGTGTAACAGGATAGTATTGATGAGATTAACATATGAACTTAAAAACAAAATTAAATCTTAAAGCAAACATTCGGCAAAATACAATAAGCATGACAGGATACAGGCACTGAATTCAGAAGTCCTTTTCTCCAATTCCAACACACCTCCATAAAACAATGGAGTCTGAAAAGGCTTAAAAATCCACCTCTAGACTCTTTAAGGCTCTTTCCCCTCCCCAGAATCATTATCCATTTAGGTTACTTTTGTCACACCTCTGGGATCTCCCATAATGAGGGAGAATTCTAAGCAGAACATAGTGTGGAGGAATCCCATATTGGATGTATTGTAGTGACTGGGCAGGACAGAATGGTAAGGGAGTGTAAGCAGAAGACTCTCTCCTCACAATTGCAAGGACCAGTACACCCAGGAACTGAAGGAAGAAAGGCATCCTAAAACTGGGAGCTGTTTGAGAAAAGTAATGCACTGTTCTTTCATAGAGTGAGCCATGCTTGCAATTCTACTTCCTGTTTGGAAGAGTAACTTTCCTTCCCTTTCCCCCAAGGGTAAAAAGCCAGGGAACAGCTTGCTTCCCCTGACATGTGGACAGGGAGTTAAGAGGGATTGCATAAGGGAAACATAATGGGGCTTCCAAGGCAAGCACACAGCTGTTGACAATGTAAAGGAAAGAGGAATTTAATACTTTCCAAGCCTCTGGAGAGAGACTCCAATCAGGAGCAGCAACAGCACCAGCAGCAGTAACAGCACCAGCAGAAGCAATAAGAGCAGGAGGCTGCGACCACCCAGGGAGTTAGCAGCAGGAGGCTGAATCAGCAGCAACAGGCAGCAGCAGCAATGTCTGAGGCAAGGAATGCCTCAAGTAGATGGGCAAGAGAAGTGGCTTATCCATTTTCAGACAAGAGCCTTGGCTAGTGAAAAATGGGGGGGGGGGGGAAGCAGCATGAGCAGGCCACCAGAAACAGCAGGAGAGAAATACAGGTTTGCAAAATTTATCTAGACTATCTTAAAAAAATTGAGAATTCTTTTTCTAACTTCATTGGTTTACATAAATGTAAAATTAAAATTAATATACAATAACTCCAAATATTATATTTTATAAGATCAATAACCACTCGAAGTAAAGGAATAAAGAGGTAATTGTCTAACAAAATAAAATCACATCCCCAAATTAATCAACCTGCTCAAAAGGGCCCACTCCAGTAATGCCACCACAGGAAGGAAAGAGAAAGAAGAGATTAAAAAGGGAGAATTTATATCCTGCCTATGTCAGCATGTAATGACAGGAGGAGAGTGGGATGCTGGGTAAGGTAGTTCAAGGGTTCAAGATTTCTAATTACACAGAGATTTGGTACCACTGGGCCACCATCCTTCACTTTTTTTTCCATTAATTCCCTTGATATTCTCAATCTTTTGTTCTTCCAGATGAGAAGAATGCATTTCAATACATAAAATACATAAGAATATAAAAATGGGAGAGAAAAAGAAATAAATATGCATATAGCACCTGCTACTTACTTATGTGAAGGATCTCAGAGCATATTGGTCATGTAAAACAAATTCCTACTGTCATAATATCCCTATTACTTTCCCCAGATCTCAGGTTGTAGGAAGTTAGTTTGGGGAAGTTCCTATGGAGAAGACCATATGTCCTTTGCCTCCTTTGAAGGACACATGTATTTTAGCCTCTTTCTCAATCTCAAAGGGTTGTTGTGAAAATGAATGTGATAAACTATATGGAGTACTTTGCAAACTTTAAAGGATTACATAGAAGGTGTCCCAAAAGTTTTGGTGCAACTTTGAGTTTAAAATTGCACTAAGAATTTATATTTGTGTGTGTGTGTGTGTGTGTGTGTGTGTGTGTGTGTGTGTGTGTGTGTTCCAAAATTCTTAGTGCAATTTTAAACTCAAAGTTTGGTCAGACATGCACTATGCCAAGATCATTCACTACATCCTGGGACAATACCAGTTGTCCTGACTTTTGTCTTGCTGCTGGGCTTTGATAACTAGAAGAAAATGTAAGACTGACAACTATGTGCAATTCTGCCTCAAATCCATTTCACTCTCAAGTCAAGGCATCATTCACAATGTCATTATTCCTCTTCATAAACAAAGGACAAACCATATATCACACAAACACAGACACATCATTTATTCAAGAATGGGCTCACAATCTAAGAGAAGCAAACCAGAAAATGAATGTTTTCTTTGCTAGAACCTATCAAATCTTTTATTTGTTTCTTTAAACAGTAGAGCACACACAAGTGATATTATTTATAACAATTAAAGCTTTCTGAGAGTGAAATGTGCAGTGAGTTCTATCTCATTGGACCTACATCTTCAGGTAGAAGTTGGGTATGATAAAGTGGAGATTCTTTTTGTGTCCAAATTAGACTTTGTGTATTGTGACATTTAAAAGAGTGGATGCCATAAACTGTAAGAGTTAAAATGGTTGAAGATATAAATTGTTGTAGATATAAGAGTGGGTGAGTAAATTTGTGACTGCAGAAAATATGTTTCACTACAGTGTCTTGGTTTTAAATCAAATATAAGGTGGTCGCCAGGGAAATATTCCCAATTACCCAAGTCAACTAGGTTTTATAGAGATTTTAATTAATAATACAATGAGGAATTAAAGAAAGAGAGAAGGAGGGAGAAAGGGAATTAATGAGAAAAGAATAGGCTGGCCCAGGGCGGCCCTGGCCAACCCAGGCCTAAGCCTTAAGAGAGAAACCAATCAGTCCTTAATCACTCACCATAAGATTTGTCCAAGCAAGGGATTCAGAGGGACAGAGTCTCCCCAGAGGGAGTTCCAGCCAGAGTCGGCCTCCCTTGAGAGACCTCCTTAGAGATTTCCTCCAAGAAATTCTTTCTCAAGAGACCCTCCTTAGAGCCTGTCTCTCAAGAGCCTCTTCCTTCTCAAGAGATCCTTTCTCAAGAGATTCCTTTTTCTTATATAGGGGGTTTTCTCCTATGTCACCTCCCCTAAGTTCTTCCATCTACCAATCACAGTAGACGTTTTCCAAAGGACAGCCCATTCTGAATTCACAGCTGAGTCGACTGATCCCTTTAGTAAGTTTGAAACAGAAAAAACTTCTGAATAAGTTTTCACCTCTTTGCTCCTTGTAAATTCACAAGTTGCCTGACCTTTATAGGTACTTAGCACCCTATTGTATTAATTCTAAAAATAGGCATGGCTTAAGTATGGGTGTAAGCATTTCTCATTGTTCAGCAAGGAGTTTTCTCCCCTAAAGCAGTCCTAAGTATGGGTGGAATAGAGGTCCTCCCATTTCTGATCCAAGTAGAGTTCTCACATTTTAGATCTAAGTAGCTTCACTGTTTAAAATGGGGAATGGTCTTAACCAAATGTTCTAAGGTAGAGTCTGAGAAATTTCAAGATTCACAGTATAGATGGCTGCCACGGGCAAGGTCCAGCCTCACTCACGACTCCAGGGGTTCCTGACAGGTGGCAAACGATCAGTCAAGAAAATAACAAATGGAAGACAGCTGTATATTTACGGCCATGGGCGTGCTTTGCATCTGATAGCTGCTCCGTCATCCCCAGGCGTGGTGTTTATTTTTATACCCATTTTCTTGGCACACAGATACATTACCTAACACACATGTCCAAATAGAGATAATTGGAAAAGTGATACATTAACTTTTAACAAATCCTTGATTAACATTCTATATTCTTGTATTGTGATTACAGATTCTTGACAGCATAAAAGTTTCACACAAGATAAATGAATTTTGTCACAGGTGGCTTAATTTTCTCACTACCTGAGAGGAGTTTTTGAGCTACAAACAATCAAGGAAATTTACTTATTAGAAGTAATCAATCAGAAATTCTTAAAAACAATTCAACACTCATATCATTGAGGTTGAGGGGTTCTTGGAACACAATTCATATTTAATATTATACTGATCATTTCTCAGGAATTACTAGGGAATTTCTTAAGAAGAAGAATCAAGTCACTGAGGCATATTGAAGCTTAGTTTACCTGTACGTCTTGTAGGGGCCTTTATGATTGATTTGTGTGCTGGATTCATGAGAATAAGTTTCTGTGAGTGGGAAAGTTCTGGGCTTGGCAAGAAGCTACGGTTTTACTGCGAATTGTGTACCTAAGTAAAAGTAAACCCATGATAGTCTTTTGGGAATGGGTTTGAGGGTCTGATCTTTTGGGGAATTAGTGTACAGGTATTTTGCTCTTGCATTATTCATTCTGAGATTAGTGGGAATAATAATCCTGCCAATTCTATAGGTAAGGGATATTAATGAGAGAGATTATGCAAAGGGGATTGAGTGGGCAATCACATCTTGCCAAGGGCCACTCTGTGGCTTCCTTAGCTACCACGTGTGACTTTGTCAAGATGTCATGGCCTGATGGCTCCCAGCAGATTGCTATTGAAGTCACTTCCTACCTCCAGACTGTGATTCTGTGATTTCTCTTTAAAATAATGTCATTCAAGGAGTTAGTGAAGAATAGATGTATTTTTACCTGACCAGATTCCTAATGAACAACTCCTAGATCATGCCATGAGCTAGTCCTTTTACCACCTTCTCTTCTCCATTAGTTTTACTTTTTCTCGCATAAATAGATTTAAATTTGGTCTAAACATTTGATATAATTCCAAAAATAATGATTTAATTAGATCAAATGTTTTAAGAATTGCAATTGTCCACAGAGCTTAAAAATTAAAAAAATCAAGAGTATCTAGTTTCCATTCTGGGACCTCTTTGGTTCTCTTCTTTATATATTTAGTATTCAGCCAACATCTGGTTTCAAAACACAAGCATTTAAAAAGGAAAAATATTTTTGTGCTACCAGCCCTCATTTTAGTGCTTCTGTAGGTTCCAGGGAGTTAGTTATAAAAGAGATTCCAAAGGACATCCATGATTCCAAGGAAACATTAGCAGAGATGTATTTGTCACATGAAATTGTCCCATCTGGTATGACTATTTTGCAGCTGTGTGTTTGATAAAAGAAACAATAAGACCAAAAGCCATGTGATTTTTCTATTTTAAATGAACTACTCAATAGTATAGCTCAATTCTTCTTAAGAAATAATGAATATTTCAAGCAACATGAGCCTCTCTATGAATATTTAAAATGCATTCTACCTGGTTTTATATTGCTGCTGTTGCATAATTCTCTCTGCTCCTTATACAAGATAGTTAATAATCATCTCCATGCCTTCTTCATGGAATGGACTTCCATCTAGTGTCCCCTTTTCCTTTATGATGTAGTTCCGCCTTCTTCAATAGCTTATGTACCCAATCACTAAGGCCCTCTTTTCCTAATCCCCTTGTACTTAATTGTTTTTCTATGTTTCTTTTATGAACTCAGGATGTATATATTTCTATATGTACTTGTCTTTTTCATTAGAATGTAAGCCATTTGGAAATGAAGATCATTTCTTTCTTTTTACTTGTAATCCAGTGTCTATAACAAATGTCTGACACATAATAGATACATAATAAGTATTTCTTGATTTATTGGTCTTTTATTTTACTGGTATAGGGAACTCCCAGGTAAGGAAACTCTCACTTTAGGTTGATATTTCCTCTAATACTTACAGTCTTAAAGAGCTGCCTAAAGCATTGATAAATGGAATGACTTGTCAGATTATCATACAGTCTGTGTCAGAGGAAAGCTCTCCTTGTTTTGAGGGCAAATTTCTATTTAGACAAAATCTCCATATAGATTCAAAGTCTCTATAGAGACAAAGCCTCTACCAAGGCTGCCTCTTTGTATTTAAAAACAACAACTATAAAATATTGAGAAAGAAAAGTGTTGTTTTTCTCCCATTAGGTGTGGGCAGCTTATTTGTTACAATAGAATCCTCAAGCAATATTTAAGCTTACTCAGAGTACCAGATATTCATTATTCATAAGCAGGGGAAGATAACTTCAAAGACATCTTCCTGGTCCTCAATGAGTGCAGCATGTTTTGTTCTTCTTCAAAATGAAAGGCAGGGCTTGTGTCTGGGAAGTACAGTTCTCCCAAAGAACTTTACATATGCTATCAAAACACAACCTTATCCGAAGTGAAGGGACCTCATGTAACAATATGACTCATCAATAGAAATGGATATCACTTCCAAGATAGGCAACACTCCAGTTGGCTTGGGCTTGGACAGTGAAGTTCTCATCACTCAAATGCTCTATTTAAAAAAAGAAATTACAAACAGTAACCAACAATTTCTATAAGCTTTGAATGATTATATTTGACCAAGTTTTTACTAATCTGAATTATCATCATTAGTTTTGGTTTTTAAGAGTCTCTGTTTTTGTTACTTCATCTGATAAAATTAAGTGATTTTAAAATATTGATATCTTTTGTTTATAAAACATCTAAATTTCTGAATGTAACCCTCCCTAGGAAGTTTGGTAACTGAATTTTAAATAAAAAGTCATTAAGAGAGCATTAGAGATCTTCTCTTTAGCTCGGTGAATGTAATACGAATTTGTCAATAAATGTTTATAAGTTATGTTTTGGGCACTTCCTTTATGGTGGAGAAAATGTCCTTTAATTGATAACAAGAGTTTTCTACATTGAATAACTTTGACAATGGACATTTGTAATTACCATATAAAGAAATAAGTGGAAAAAATGAGCTACTCCAACATTTTGTTTATATAGCGAGGAGATAAATTGACAAATAACTTCTATTTTGAAATGAGGGCATAGTGAATCAGAGAATACTAAATGAGTCCGATCCCTTGGATTTGGATTCAGGTTCCTCAAATCATTCTCTCTCCCTCTCCAACTATAAGTGATACATACAAACACATGGCATATCCATACTTAATATTCAAGATATATATACCTATGCATATATGCATATACATGCATACATACAAATACCTCTTCAAAATTTGCTTATATTGCAACAATTTGCAAAATTTGTTGCCATATGTGGCATGGAAATGTCCTTTTTCCTTTCTTCCTTCTTCCCTTACTTTCTTCCTTCTATCATTCATTCCTTCATTCATGTTTGGTTTGTGCTTATGCACTACAAGTTCTAGCAGGTCCTATTAAACTGGAGAAAATTCCAAAACAATATGGCAATTGACTGTATATAACTCATCTGAAGACACTTCCCAGCTAAATAATGAGACTCTATTACAAAGTGATACATTTTTTGGCTGTAGTGGCTTTCAAAGTTTCTTTACCAAGTTGTAGAATGGCTGTCCATGGATAGATTTTTCCATGTAGAATTTACAAATGATTACTCTTTTAAGTATTTGAACTGTATACATAATCATTTCTAAACATTGATATCCCTGAATTATAAAATAATTCATTAAAACTTAATCTTTCATTTTGAAATCCAGTCTTTTTGTTTTTTAGGGTAGGGTGGAATGATATATTGATACTTATAACTACTAAATTGTGTTTTTTAAATGTCAATTTGTAATTCATTTACATTCATGAAAAATATCAAAGTAATATATTAAGCAATAAAAAAACCCATAAAATTAAGTACTGTTCATCTGCATTGACTATGTATACTAAGAGGTTAGGAATTACTGTACTTTTTATAGTTGTGTAAACTTGAGCAAATTAGAATAGATGAATGAATGGGAAATAATTTTTAAGCTCTTAAGTGGGAAACATTAGGAAAACAGAAAAACAAAAAGTCTTTACCTCAGAGTGCTCACGTTCTAATAGAGGGAGACAATATAATATACATAAGGGAGTGATTGCCAAGGAAGGGCTACTACTGTTATGATCACTGTGATCCAATTTTGGCTTGAATTTATACTTGGCTGAAATGTATCCAGCTCAAAATCATAAGAATATCTAGGAGGCAGCTGGGTAGCTCAGTGGATTGAGAGCTAGCCCTAGAGAAAGGAGGTCCTAGGTTCAAATCTGACCTCAGACACTTCCCAGCTGTGTGACCCTGGGCAAGTCACTTGACCCCCATTGCCTAACCCTTACCACTCTTCTGCCTTGGAGCCAATACACAGTATTGGCTCCAAGGCAGAAGGTAAGGGTTTAAAAAAGAAATAAGAATACCTAACTTGACCAAAAAGCTTCAAAGTATTAAAAAAAAGATTTTGATGTCAAGCAGAAACTCCCTGGACCTTAATGCCAACTCTTGTACTGTTGTCTGGATATTTTGATTCTAAGCTTTGAAAAAGAGAAAAGCTAGACAAGGATCTTTTGAGCAAAGCTGACTGTTGTGAGAGCTACACACAAAGCCAAGGTCAACTGATGCACCCAGTATAATCTGAATCCACAAATCTTTCATCTTACTGATATTTATATCATAAGTGAAAGGTAGTGATGAAATGGTTGGGATGGCAAGATCTTGAATGCAGCAGAATATCAGTGACCTGTCTTGAAATCACAGGAGAGGAGGCTGAGTTTTCTTATGTAGAAATCTAAAAAGTATTTTTCCAATGTAGAGGAGTTATCCATACTTATTTCTATTACTAAAACAACTTACTCTATGATTATTTTTTAATTACCCCTATAATTATTATATTTTGTTATATCTTGAGCACAGTTATTCACATAACTAGGTCTATCTCTTACTAGAGATCACCGTTATCACTTATCAAACTGCAATTTATCAGACTATTAAATAATAGAAAAATGCTTAGAAGCTATTTAATTAAATTTCTTCTTACAACCTAACAAGATAACCTTTTTCTATTCAAATTAAAAGTTCATATTCTTACCTCCAGGATTTGATGTTTTTCTTTGCCTTAATATATACCAAACTATCTCTGAGCTAAAACATATCCATAATCCAAAATCTTTCCTTACTACTCTGATCTTCTTTGGGAGGTTTTGAGACTTGAATCATAGTACTTGACTAGGAATGTTAGTTTTGATTAACGATCACTCCCTTCATCTCTTTAATTGTGAATTTCTTCTAACTGCTTTGGTCTAAAAAGTTATAGGATTGGTGAATGGGGCTATGGTGAACAAATTGACATTCAAGAATTTTTTTTATCAATTAATTTTTACAAAACAGGAGGATGACAGAAAGGAAGTAGGTTGCACCCATACAAAAGTAAGGTAGATTATGAGCAGCTGGAGAATATGAGCAGAAACTCAGGAGATAAATGAAACCTAGATAGGACTTTCCCTGAATTTGCGTTCCAGCAGAGGCAGTCATTGACTTTAGGGTGAGATCCTGGGGCAGAAGTTTCTACAGTCTGGAAAGACTAAAGTCCATCATCAACAAACTAATGTGATTAGATTAAATAAATTAGATGAAATAATCTTCCTTCTAGCTTGAAAAGTATATTATTCTATAATTTTATGAATTCCACATTAAAAATTAACTAAAAGATTGAGTATGAAATTCAGTAAATCTCTCATCCATTTCCAATCTTCTCATTTTTCACCATTGTATCATTTGGAATATTTCCTTTTGCTCATCAGTAAGTATATCTTTTGGTATTCCAGGATACAGCATCCTGACCAGAAATTATTATTTTGAGGAAACATTCTCTGATTTGTCCTTATTAGGATCTATAAACACCAATTCATGGCATTTATCAGAGAGAAGCCTATTTAATAGCAAGAAATGAGGTGGCCAGTCTCCATCTCCTGTGAGTATATAGAGGATGAAAAAATGGTGGGAAGAAAAACCAGGGGCACTCTAGGACTGATTGGCTTATTTGAGTTATCCAAGATCAGAGTCAATCCCTTTTTTTTACAACCAAGATTGGTTCTTAATTTCCAGAGGGCACCTTCATTCCATAAGGCTACCATCACTTCGAGAGCACTCATGATGATTTATTTTCTCTCTGGGTTAAACAAATGACCCTTATATCTGAAGTACTTTTAAAAGAGGATTGATATGAACTCATTGTAGAGAAAACAGGTTGGTAAATAAAACTTTGGGTAACAGTCCTCAGGATCTCCCTGACTGGTAAGAATAAAAGGAATGTTCATGGCTCTTCCTTCTCCTCATTTGGTAAAATGATCACACAGTCTTCCTTAACCTTCCCTCTACTTAAACAATTTGGATTTTTTAAAGTAGCTTATGTGTAAGAGTGGTTTCATGATAAAAAGAATCACTCAGACATGGGAATAGGAGGCAGGAGAGAAGGATCACAGATGCTACCAGAAAATTCTAAAATGCCAAATGTCCTCATCAAATTGAAAGGCAATCACAAGCATAACATAAATTAAATATATTTTAAACCCTTACCTTCCATTTTAGAATCAGAGTATATTGGTTCCAAGGCAGAAAAGCAGTAAGGGCTAGGCAAAGGGGGTTAAGCGACTTGCCCAGGGTCACACAGACAGGAAATATCTGAGTCCAGATTTGAACTAAGGATCTCTTATCTCTGGACCTGTATCTTACGTACCTGCCTCCAAATTAAATATTTCTTTTTTTTAAATTTCTAGATTATTGCTTTTGATCTCAGAGACCATCTAGTCCAATTTTCTCATTTTACTGATAAAAAATGGAGTCAGACAAATTAAGTAATTTAACCCAAGATCCACAGATTAATACATGGCAGAGCTAGGATTCAAACCAAGGTCTTCTGGTTCCAAACTCAGCAGTCTTTTAGGTTCATTGTTCAATGCATAGTGTTTGTCGAACAAATATAGAGATAGAGGAGCTCAGTAAGTTTTCATCCAAGTGCTCATTAGAATCTAGATAAAAGAAAAAATTTATTCACTTAATTTTCCATATCTAGAAAGTTATTCTGAAAGCTTTTGAATGTTTATAGAGCTCACACAGGAGGATCTCCACTGTTCTATGATGGCACCTTCAATACTGCTATCTACATATAGGAGCACCTGGAAGACTGCCATTTATAGGGACTCTCTCTTAGATCTTGGTGGTGTCTTGCATCCTAACAGTAATAGAATTTCAGAGGCAAAACTAGAGCAATGGGTTAAATATATAAAGATTTAGCTCTAAATGAAGAACAATTTCTTAAGGATTAGAGATTTCTAGAAATGGACATCTTTGCTTAAAGTAAGTAAATATTAAAGTTGATGTAATTTGAAACATAATGTTTTTCATGGAATTTCTAAACCTCTTCATCCTCTTCAATAGATGTATTTAAACTGTTTTTATTAACCATAAAGCAAGAATTCAAGATAACTCCAAGGGGCTCAAAGAAAAAAGAATATCCTCCACTATAGAAGGAATAGACAGAGTCTGATTGCAAATTAAAGCATATCATTCTTCACCTTATTTCCTCTATGGAAATTTTTCTCTAGTGTAACAATAAGTGTCTTGTTTCACAACATGAACACGGAAAAATATATATTATATGATAATATATGTACAAACTATCATATTATCTGCCTTCTTAGAGAGGGAGGAGTGGGAGGAAGAAAGAGGACATGGATTGCAAAATGTTACAAAATGAATATAAAAATTGCATCAATATGTAATCTGGAAAAAAAATAAAAATTAGAAATATTAGGGACTAGGTTACTGGGCATGACCTGGCCTGTCTAGATTTAGATGAGCAGATCCTTGGAAAGCAAACATATTGTGTTACTAGGACTGTACCTAAGCCTTTTATAGCAAAGAAAATGTGTGTATAGATCCTGACACAGGTTATACTCCACTGTCATATCCTTTGAGAACCAGGATTATTGCCATGTTACAGTAAAGTAGCAGATAGGGTTCTGGTACTTAATTTAAAAAAAATTCTATCCATTTATATAAAAAGATAATTTCCTTTGATAGAGAAAACAAAATAAAAATAGGAATTAAATAACTATCACTTCTCTTTTGTCTGCCACCATCTTCCCATTTATACTAGACTGGAGTCCTTTAATTCATTGATTTACTCTTTCCCCTCTGACACAGGAATGTAAGATCATAGGATCTAGATCTGGATTCTAAAGATAATATGATAGACGTTGACTCTAAATATTGTGCTCTTACCACTATTCCACACTATAAGGACAATAGTCAGACAAAGGTTTAAAAGGGAGCAATAGCAAATATTAGATCCCCAAATCTGGGATGTCGGGGATAAATTATTATGGCTTTTGTTCATGACTTCATTTATGTTACTGAAAAATACTAAGTTACTTTCCTCTATTTTATTTTCTTTCTCAATTCTCTTCCTTCATCTTTATGTCTTATTTGTGTTGAATTGCTCATAAAATAATTGGTCCTTTGTAATCAAAAACCATCAGTGTTCATCTTAAATCCTGATATTTGTCAGTGAAGTTTTCCTTTATGTCACTTCAGTCATATAGATCTTTCTCAATATTAGCTAATCAATCACTGAAAACTACTTCATATTTTTGAGTGTTATGTTGACTAAAATCAGGTGATTTCATTTTGCAAAAGGGAAGCAATTTAATTGTTAGAAAGGAATAATCATTTGCAATATTAAATACTAGAATAAACTCTTATTTTTCTAAAATTCAAATAACTGTGCATGTAAAATCCTTTGGCATAGAGGATAAAAAGTAAATCCATAAAATTATCAGCATTTATAGTAATAACAAAACCAAGTTGGAAATAATAGAAAGAAATAATTTGCATTAAAAATAGCTACAAATGCAGAAAATATTAGGGAATTAAAATACCAAGACATACTTATGACTTACATCATTATGTAACACTTTTTATGGAAATAAAGGGAAAGAGATTTTTGGGAATTCATTGTTCAAAGTTGAGCCATGCTATTATAATAAAAATGATGAGACCCATTAAATTAATTTATAGATTTAGTGTTATATCAATTTCACTATCATAGATTACTTTATAGATAGACCAAATATAAACATTTAATTGAATAAAAAGTTAAAATCTGAAAAGAAATAATGAAAAAGGTGAAATGATGGGAACACAACATTAGCACATTCAAATTATATTGTAATATCTTATTGACCTTCAAAATTATTTGGATTCAATAAACTTAGAAACAAAAATTCTTGGGTCCATGATGCACTATTTGACCAAAACTTGTTCATTAGTGAGTAGCTGTTTGGCAGAAAATAGATTAATGTCAGCAATTTATGCCACATCCTACCATACATTTCAAATAACCTAAATGAAAAAGATTACACTATTAAACAAACAAAAGACCCCAATAAGATGAAGGAGACATGTTTCAATATATATTTGGAGCAAAATTCATAACCACACAAAAGTTATTGGAGGACATGAATGACAAAACAGATAATTTTAATCATATAAAATTACCCTCTTTTCTTCCTGTGGAGGCAGCTGTGGACTCAGGAGTTTTGAGCAGGCAGAAAAGCTTGGTCACGTTGTTTTATTTTGTTAGATAATTACCATTTTATTTCCTTACTTCAAGTGAGTATTAATAAATCTTATAAAATATAATACTTGGAGTTAGTGGATATTAATTTTTAATCTTACACTATGACATATCAAGCAAGTTACCTAAACTCTCTGAATTTAACAAATAGAAAGTTGGATTAGATAACTACTGTATCCTTTTGTGCTAAAAATATATAAACCTATCATTTCTAAAATAAATTCTCTAAAATTATCATGTATCCTATTCTAAACTATCAACTACCATGTGAAAAGATGCTGCAAATCACTAATAAGAGAAATGTACATTAAGAATGAACTCCAAGGTTTCACCTCATATCCATTAAATTGGGTAAGATGACAAAAGTTAGCAATATTCCATGTTGGAGAGGCTATAGGAAGATATAATTCTGATAATTTGTTAGTGGACCTGTGAATTTGTCCAACCATTCTTTAAAAAAAAAACCCCAAAAAACATTACCTTCCATCTTAGAATCAATACTGTGTGTTGGTTCTAAGGCAGAAGAGTGGTAAGGGCTAAGCAATGGGAGTTACGTGACTTGACCAGGGTCACACAGCTAGGAAGTGTCTGAGGTCAGATTTGAGCCTAGGACCCCCCATCTCCAGGCTTGGCTCTCAGTCCATTGATTCACCCATCTACCCTCTGGTCCTACCATTATTTAACATATTTTGGAAGTATGAAGAAAAAAAATTTAACTTGTCACAGTTGGGACTATACCCTAATAAGATCCAAGACAGAAAGTTCCTTTATTTACCAATATATTCCCATTAGTAGTCTTTGTGACAGCCATAACAAAACAAAATCTAAAACTGGGAAGAAAGTAGTTGATTGTTGACTGAATAAGGGCTTAAGAAATGTGAAATAATAGAATTATTGTGGAATATGGAAAATGTGGAATAATAACATTATGCCATAAAAACAACAAATGTGAAAAATGTAGGGAAACATGAAGAAGTATGTAGGAAATGGTTCAAAATGACAATAGTAGAAATCGACAATATTATAAATGAAAACAACAACATAATACCATATCAAATTGAGAGTAATGACCAGTCTTAGTCTAAGGAAATAAATAAGGAAAGTCAGAAAATATAGTTAAGATAACAAACATTGAGCCCACTATTTGGCAGGCAGACTTTGCTAAGCATTGGGGCTATAAACAGAGACCAAAAAATAGTTCCTGCTCTCAATGAGCTTCCAATCTAATTGGAAAGATAACATGCAAAAGTCTATGTACAAGAAAAATATATATAGGATAAGTTGGAAATAACATCATAGGGAATGTCTTAATAATAATGAAATCTAGGAAGGGCTTCTTGAAGAAAATGGGATTTTAGTTGAGCCTTGAAGGATGCCAGTGAAGTCAAGAAATAAAGATGAAGAGACAATGGGGTGTAGCTAGTGAAAATGCAGAGTGGGGAGATAGAGCATCTTGTTTGGGGTATAGCAATAAGGCTAATTGTCACTGGAGAATAGAGGATGTGGAGAGGCGTAAGATATGAGAAACCTGGAAATGTAGGAAGAGTCCAGGTTATGAAGGGCTTTCAAATTTTGATCATCCAGGTAATAGGGAATTTGTTGATGGAGGAGGGGAGTTTCACATGGTCATATTCTGCTTTAGGAAGATCAATTTTCCAGTTAATTATAGTATAGACTAGAGTTGGAAGACAGTTGAGTTAGACCAGAAGGCTATTATAATAGTCCAGATGTGAAGTGATAAGGACCTACACAAGGGTGTTATCAGTTTCAGGAGAAAAAAAAAGGAGACATATATAAGAGCATGACTGTAGAATTGGAAACAGATTGGATATGAGAAGTGAGAATTGGCTATGACAAGGGGAATGACTATGCCTTCAAATAGTAACAGGAAAAGTAGGATGATAGGCTTGTAGGGGGAAATAATGAATTAAGTTTTGAACATTCTGAGTCAAGATGTCTATTAGGCATCTGGTCTGAGTTGTCCAATAAGCAGGTGGAGATATAATATTGAGAGACTGAAGAGATTAGGGCTGGTTAAGTAGATTGAGATAATTAGCATAGAACTATGAATTCATGAGAGCTGATGATATCATCAGGTGAAATAGTATAAAGGGAGAAGAAAGGAGAACCCCAGATTAGAGTTGTGAATACCCATGCTTAGGAAGTAAGACCCAGTTAGAGATTCAGCAAAGAAGAATGGAAAGGGTCAAAGAGAACTAGGAGAAACTAATTTCACAAAGAATATGTTTGTGATAAAATAAGAGAGAATCAAGGAAAAGAGGTTATTTAACAATGTCAAAGGCTACCAAGATGTCAAAAAAGATAATAACTGAGGAAAAGTCATGAGATTTGACAATTCAGAGGTCATTGGTAACTTTAGAAAGAACAATTTCAATTGAATGATGAGATTGGAAGCTAGACTGCTAAAAATTCAGAAGACAGCAAGGAGAAAGAAAGTAGAGGCACCTATATTATAAATGATCTTTTCAAGGTTAGTCGTGAAAGAGAAATGATATAGGACTATAGCTAGTAGCTAAAGGTTTTTTGAGGATAAGAAGGGATAGGTATATTTTTTAGGTAATAAAGAAACAAAGAGTAGATGGGAGATTGGAGATTAGTGAAAAAACAGGGATAACAGAGAAAAAACAATTTGCTATAGAAGATTGAATGGAATGGGATTATTTGTGTACTTAGAGGAGTTTGCCTTGTAAGAAGTGCCACCTCTTCAGGTAAGATACAAACTTAGGAGGAAATAGTACCAGAAGGCATTTATACGATGTATGATGAGGAGGGGAGAAGAAGCTTTTAGTAAATAGTCTCAGTTTTTTACAGTGAAATATTAAGCTAAGTTCTCAGCCAAGAGCAAGGTGGGAAGGGGAACGAAGGAAAGTTTGGGGAAAATGAAGAGATTTGGAAAATCTGATATATTTGAATGGGATAGTGATTCAATGACAGAGGTAGAAAAGGATTGTCTTACAACAGTTAATGAAGTTAGATAATGAATTCACTGACAAATATGAACTCTTTTGGGGATGGTTTCAATTTTTTTTAGTTACAAGGAAAAATCCAAAGTGGGGGTATTTATGATGTTGATATTTTTATGGAAGGACTAGGTCATGTAATGAATCTAATAAGGACACTAGTCATCTAGGGTCCAGTCCTTAATATATATGTAATATCCTATTGGAGAACTGGTTAGCTTCTTGCAGAGATGCCTGATGGAGATTCCCTCTCCTTCCTTGCATCAGAACATGTACAAATATCCTCGTATGTTTCCTGTCAGCTTGCTGAATGGTGATGGAAACTCTTTTTAATTGTATGCTAAGGTGAAACTGAGTGTTGTAAAAATGGAGATTTGAACCCCAGATTTCAATCCCCAGAAGTCCTTGGCAGTTCCCAGAATTCCCTATAACCTCACCTGAGTGCAAGATCACAAATTATTATTTAAAGGGGCTGTACCACCTACTTGCTCTCTCTGCTTCTGCTTGTAGGCACACGCGGCTCTCAAGATGTAGTAAATGAATTGTGAATGGGCTAGTGCTCTAGGCACGTGCCTTCTTATTTTGTATTTCTTTATCCTTGATTTCTACTGATCTTTAATAAACCTCTAAAAATATAATACTTTTAGTAGAGAAACTAATTTCAACTGTTACAGTGTGCACATAAAAAACTGGAATAACTAAATTCTCTCTCATCCCCGGTGGCAGAAAGCAAGAATTGCTGGATGTTTTCCATTGCAGGGAGAAATATTTCTATTGTCATTTCCATACACCTGGTTGCCATTTGACCCTGAGCACATGGTGGCCAGTTTTATCTCTGTTGCATTTATATTTCCTGATCTTAGATGAATGAGTATTGAGGATGAAACAGAGCAGGTTATAACCTTGTAAATTTAGAAAGATCACAAGATCCATCATTGGTCCCTTTGGCCACCAGAACTGGTAACAGTAATAGTCAAGTTTAGGTGAGAGGCCATCTCTGAGCATCAACTTGGACCAGCCCAACAGTGAATCAGTCTGGTAGCTCATGCAAAGTGACTAAAGTATTGGCTATGCCACACATCCAGAAGTGAACTTGTTGAGAAGAATATTTTATTCACACCACTTTTAAATTGAGTCCACACTATTTGGGGCTTGAGATGATAGAGAAGAGTTTGTGCTCAGTTTGGGAAGATGTTGTATTTGGATCCTTGCTATTCCTTCACTGTAAACATTAATTTGTAAAAGCAAATTGATGTTAATTGGTTAAATGATATTGGGGAACTATTGACTAATGAGATGATATTAGGTGGAACACACTGGATAGAGGTTTATGAATAATCATAATCATATTAGGTTTCCTTAGTCCTTCAAGATCATTCCTGTAATCTTGAAAGGGAGAAGTAGCTATCCAACTCTGGAGATCTGACCCCTGAATTGAGAGAGAAACCAGAGAGAGTATCTGTGCTTCACCATAAAGGGGGGGGGGGAAGCAGCAATAAAACTTTTAAAAATAAATATTTTAAAGGGAAAATATATATATTTTATAACCCTATAGTTATTGTTTTTCTGTACTAAAATTATATTGTGCCTTAAAAATAGATAGCTACCTGGTGAGCTGCATAGAATGCTGGGACTGGAGATAGAAGTCAGGCAGCCCAAGTTCAAATCTGGCTTCAGATACTTTATAGCTATGTGACCTTGGTCAAATCAATTCATTCTGTTTGCCTCAGTTCCTCATCTATAAAATGAAAGGAAAAGTCAAACCATTCCAGAGTCTTTGCCAACAAAACCTCAAATGGAATCATAAAGAATTAAATATGACTGAAATGACTCAACAACAAAACCTTAAAAATATTTCTGAAAAAGAAAAAAAAGTTCATAGGATTTTAGAGTTCAAAGGGAACATAGAGGTCATCTAGTTCAATTCTGACACGTTATTGATTTGGAAAATGAAGGTGAGAGACATTATTTGCCCAAATTAACATGGTTAGTAGAAGAGCTCCAGTCTAAACTCACACCCTCTGGCTTCAAATGCAGTCACTTCGAATACCATAGAGTATATGGACTGGTGTAAGATAGAAATTCTGATTATTTTTCTCTCAATTTGATCATTCAGGTTAATATGACACTACTTGTTAACACAACACTGGAGAGCCAAAGATTCTATACAAGAATAATAATTCTCATATTCTGTAACTCTTTTTACAAGGTAATATCCAATTAATGCAGGAATATAAGAAGAATGTAGTGCCATTTCTTGACAGCATACTTGCTCAGAATTGATTATGCTAATTCTTCTAAATGTTGTTTTGTGCAGAGGAGATCAGCATTGTGGAATATATGTTGTAATCATTCTTACATGTTGATTTCTATTGCCTTCTCGTCCAATTATTTCTGTAGACATTATAGAAATGCACCTCCAGATTTATGGGATGGATAAAAGTTCTAATTGTGTTTGGTTATTCCATTTCACATTTGTGTGATGGAAAACTAGCCTCAATTTGTAGCTAAAATGACCAGCTTGTGGAGAAGAAAAAGGTAAAATAATCCTTAAAAATGCTCACAGAAAAATCATTGTGTAAATGAAAATCATTTATGGAAAGCATGCTATAAATGCTGTTTTTGAATGAGCCTTTATTGTGTTCTCTGAGTAAATCCCTTCTTCCAATAATCATTCCTTTGTACCACACTTAGACCATTATGTCCATTCCAGACTCATAAGTTTCTACCCTTTTGCTTTTTAGGAGGCTGGAAAGGCCCAGAGTCTACTAAGTAAATCTCAGATGAACCAGACTAATTGGTCTGAAAATGGAGGCATATGGCTTCTTTCAGGATCTTGACTTTTTAAATACTTATTTAAAGCAAACATTTGCAGAGCCCCATGAAAGGCGCTTTTCCCTCCTGATTCCTCTTGACCTTCCATGACCTTCCTGCTGTTGTACAATGCTTTTCCCTGGGGATGATTAAACCTTGAGAGACTTTTTATTTATTCACCAGGAGACTCCAAGGACTCACAAAAGGTTTCAGAAACTAACCTTGAATCAGAAATGCAGAGTGTGTGAAGCAGATTGGTTGCATCCTAGCACTCCAATGGAATAATAAAACATTCTCATCTACTTCTGCTTATAGACGGTTGGAATTCACTTGTAGAAAGATGAAACCAGGTGTCTGAAAAGCTTTGTCATCTTTAATTCTTCTAGTTCTGAGTCCCCAGTACTCTCTCAGACCTTAGAATAAAATCTTTTTTATTCCTCCTCAGAAACCTAATCCTCAGCAGTGTAAGAATAATAATATATGTCACTTATATAGTACTTTAAGACCTGAAAAGTGCCTTAAATATATTTACATTTGGTCCTCACAAAAAGATCTGGGATGTTATTTACATATGCTGATGAGGATACTGGCTGAGAAGGGATAAATAACTTGCAGAGTCATAGAGCTAATAAATGCCTAATGCAAGACTTCAACTCAATTCTCTCTTCTTAACCCTCTGTAGTCTGGCTCCCAAAATCATCATTCAATTGAAATGACTCACCTCTCCAAAGTCATCTTTTATCTGCCAAATCTAATTATCATAATTATTTTATTCTCCTTTATATTCTCTCCATTCAAGAGGTTTTCTTTCGGATACCTCTCACCTGCTTCTCTTTCTATCTATCTGACTGCTCCTTCTCAGCTTCCTTTGCTAATTCTTCATGCAGGTCTTTCCCACTAAGAATAAGCATTTTATAAGACTGTACTTGGTAGTATTTTTTCCCTCAATTTATACTATTTCTCTTGATGATCTCATTAGGTACAATGGATTTCATTGTCATCCCGGTTCAGAGATTTTTCAGATCTATTTGTCAAGCTTTAAACTATCCCTTCTCCAATTAGGAATCTCCAATTGGCTATTCTATAGAAATAACTTGTTGTCTCATAAATATCTGAAACATGGTCAATTTGAATTCATCTTTCCCTGAAACCTTCCATTCTTCCTAACTTTCTCATTACAGTTGAAGTATATTCATTTATTTCTAGATAAAATTGAAGAGAAAATATTATAAACCATGAGATTAAGTAATCAACTACACAGGTTTATTTAGAATTGTGAAAATAGAATGAAAGTGGAATATTATTGATAATGCTCAAATTGTTGATCATGCAGAATTTCCTCCAAGGTACATCGTGATTCCCTGCAGAGAGTTAACCCTCCTAATAATTGTTCCTCCAAAGAATATCAGGAATTTCTACATTAAGTCTACAATACTTGATATCTTTCATGTGCTCATCCTACAACTCTTTCCCGTTGGTTGACTTGCTTTTGCCATCACTTAAGTTCCACCAGGCGTTCTGTCACCTGCTTTATTATCAATCCCTTGATCAACTGCAACCTCATTGACATATCATATGTTGACTCCTCGACTCCTCCCATTCCACTTGAGAACTGATTTTCTTTCCAGTACAAATTCAGAAGCCATTTGTGTTTACCCCAATTTACATTCTAACAAATGGTCTCTAAATACATGTTTACCTCTAAACCATGAAATTCTCACCCCCCCTTTTTTTTTCTTTTTAGTTTTTTTTAGTTTTTTTTTTGTTAAATTTTTCAATTTTTTCCCCCCTCGGTCCCATGATTCACGTTCTTTCCCACCCCTCTTGCCTCAGCCCACCCCAGAGCCAACAGGCCAACCCCCGGGCTTTGACATGTATCATTGTTCCCAACCTATTTCCATGTTCGGAGTATTTACAAGAGAGTGATGAATGAAAACCCGCCTCCCCGATCCTATACCCACTGAACCACGTGATGAAGCATGTGTTTTCTTGCGATGATTCTTCCCCTGAATCCATACTTTGATAAGAAATCCCATATCCCAATCAAGTACAACAACTGTTTAGAAATGTAGAAATTCCTTTTGCAGTGTTCCAAACCCTCATCCCAGGGTTCGTGGCACCTTTTACCCAATGTTCCCAATGCTGTCATTTGTTGCTTGCTCTAATGGCACGTCAATGAAAAGAAGGTCTCCACGTGCTCCTTGAAAGATTCCCCGTGTTGATCCCGCAGAGTTTTCTCCCGAGTACACCGCGATTCCCTGCAGAAAGCTATCCCGCTGTCCTAGTTGTTCCTGTGAAGAATTTGAGGTCTATCTACTTTAAGCTGCGTGTGAGTGTGTGTAGGCATCAGTGTATGGTAGCCATGGCCTCATTGTTTGGGCTTTGGTGAGCTCAGTTCCTTCTGGGCAAAGTGTCTGGCAGGGGGAGCATGTCTTTTCTTCTTTTTTCTTCTGCTTTCCGTTTTTCGGTAAGGAATGTCGTAGTCGGCTCGGGGAGGAGAGTAATCCAGGACCGTGTCGTAGTGCCCACAGCTGAGCCAGCTGAGCCAAATACTTTTCCTGCCCGAGTAGTCTTCTCCCAGAGAATGCAGGCTTGTAGATATGGTGGGATTCGCCAGGCTGCCGCCCAAGGTTAAGTGAATGTTGACATCCAGACTGTCCCCGAGGGCCATCATTTCCGGGTATCCAGCCCACGTTTTATCCTGTGCTGCTTTGGAGAGAAAGGTCTCTGCGTCTCCCTCAATGAGGAATCTGAAGAGGTCAAGGTTGCCCCTCATGTGTGAGACAGCCCTGTGGCGAAGGTCGTGGTACATGTTCTGGTGCCCATAGAGTGCCTGGCTGAAGGCTCGGTAAAGGCAGTTGCCATCAGGAAGAATTTGGAAGCGACACTTCTTCCTCTCTCGTAGGTAGATGTCCTGTTTCTGTTTTTCTATCAGTGTGTCGTGCTTGCTGGACATCATTGTCTTGGTGGCCACTTCTGCTCCGGGGCCTGAGAGCTCCTCTTCAGGATGCGAGAATGGGTGGCTTGCTCCTGGTGCTGCCGCCTGGCCTGCTCCTCACCCTGGAAACGGCTTCTCCAAGGTCCACTGCTTGCTGGAGACCTGCCACCCCAAGGAGATTGCCAACTTGCCTCAAGCCAGTAGCTCCGGATGGGGAAGAGAATGGCTCCCGACGCGCGTTTGCTTCCCTCCTCTTCCTGCTTTGGCAAGCTGGGTTTGGAAGGCAGCTTCTGAGTTCAAGCAACTGGGCCTTGAGTCCCCCGGTTGAGGAAAATTCCCAGCCCTTTAGACAGAGGTTAGGCTTTGTGTCCAATATGATCTTGATCTCAGTCTCTTATTAGCCCCCGGACTCTTTGTGGTCGGGGCAAAATCCCGATGACTTGGAAAGATGTAGATTACGGGATGGTGGGTTCCATCCTAGAATCAGTGAAGAGACAGAAAAAGGGAGAGGAAAGTGGAGAAGGAGTTGACCCTTTGCTGAGTGGGAGATGCCTTTTCAGGCAAGTGCTCTCTTCCAGAGCTTCCTCTTCTGCCCCAGCTCAAGACACTCCTGGTTGCTTGCTCAGGGATGTCCTTCTCTCTCCCTTCCAAAATGCCCTGCGTCTGACCTCTGTGCAGAAGACAGGGAAGGAAAGCCAGCTATGCTGTTGTGACCCAAGTTCCCTCCAAGGAGAGGCAGGTCAAGAGGATGACTCAAGCTGAAGGGGACTCCTGAGGAAGAAAGACTCTCTTCTGGAAGCCAAACTCCTCTTGCAGCTGAAGTGCCCAGGCCCAGAAATTCAGGGCCTTTTATAGTGGCTTTGTGACCCTTGCCCTCTTCACAAAGGGCCAATCACAGCCTCCACATTGCCCAGCACTGCCCAGGGGGGGAGGATCCCCTTCTCACCTCCTGGACGTGTGAACTCTCCCCCACCCCGAGGTGTGAACTCTCGCACCTTCCTGGCTGCCTGGGTGCCCGAGGGTGTGAACTCTCTGGGTGCTTGGCAACCTCCTCCACCTAGTCCATGTTTGTGTTGATTCGATTCGATCCAAAGCTCCACCAAGAAGAGGCCTCCCTGTCTTCCTAACCTGGGGAGGTGTGGAGCAAGGTGTGAACTTCAACTAGGCAAAGGCAGGAAAGGATCCCCTTTCACAGGGGTGAACTCCGAAGAGACAAAAAATTCCAAGAATTTCCTTTCACCTGAGTCAGGGCAGAGTGGACATTCCCACCACTTGGGGACTGGGCCCTGCTTGCTTTCCTGTGCCTGGCCTGGAAGCCTGCTCTCCAGGAACTGCTGTTTACCCCAGGACTTACTTAAAACTAGACCCAAGGTCCCTGCTCAGCCTGTGTCATTCCATCCCAAAATGGATTCCCACTAGCCAAGACACCAGAGACAAAGTGGGGTCTTTCTATTCACTTTCATGGCCCCTGGAAAGGTCAAGTGGTCCGGGGGGGGGGCAGGGGAGGGGCGGGTATGGGGGGAGTCCTCAAGTGGTTGGGGGGTGGGGGCGGGGAGAGTAGGAAAAGACTGAAATGAGTGGCAAAGATGGCAGGAGGACCTTGGGTGGGGGTGGGGGGGGGGCTTGGTGGGGGGATAGTGACCCCGGTTGGCCTTACAGTCTGAGAGATTGAGCTGTGATTACTTTGGCTTTTGTGGTACTTTCAAGATATGGGGGAAGGAGAGGAGTTGGAGCAGCCCTGATTCCACATTCTGTTTAACACAGAAAGGTGTTGTCCCAGCCCTTCCTAACCCCAGGACAGCTTTTCCTCAGATCCTCAGTTACAGTGACCTACTCACACACTTCCCACGTGTTCATCTCTGCGGGCTGGCCACAATCCCTCCATGTTCCTGGATTCGAAATGACCACCACTGTGTGATTTCCTGTGCACGGTAGAGCTATGACTCAGGGACCATCAGTAGCCAGTCAGAAAGGGCCCATCTGAGTGGAGTCCCAGGGGACCGAGGTTCACTCATCCTCTGGGTGTCTCATCATTCTCTCTTTTCAGTGGGAGACCAATCATCACACCTGCATACTGGAGGCCCAAGCTCATGGTAACCTTAGGTGTGAGTCCCATCAACCTTTTCCCTTCAATGACAGACATGAATTTCCACGCATTGTCAATGATATTCCAATTTCATTCTTTTCCCACAATTCCAAACAAACCTCCTGTTTACTCGATTATTCTTTCTCCTGGTTTCTAAAATTTTGACTTCAAAGTTTCCAGGAAATGAATATGCTTCCCCTTAAAATTCTCTATTCAAGAAGTACCATTTCTAGAGGTTCTTCCTAGACCTTATTGCATTATTTCTTTGCCTTGCCAAGTGGCCGTCAAAACACTTGCTCTTCCTGCCTTCGATTCCCATTCAAATTTGTTTCATCTTACCTCTTCCACTGTATTACAAGCAAGCAGATGAAACCATTTGATTCTCCTGAAGAATTTTTCATAGCCAGACTCACTTGCCTAAAATCCTTGAGCTTCCACATCTAAATTCATGGGAATTCTCGTCCGTTAAGGCCAACAGTGCAATCCTTTCCCAGTGAGTAATCAGATGGATTTCTGGTCAATAAGCCCCTTTCTTTTTTTACCCTACAGACTTTCTGCCAGAGCTCGGCTTTCCCCCCTCCTCTCTTTTTTGCTCGTGCTCGTGCTGTGAAACGGGGAGGGAGAGAAGCGGCCCAGGGGGAGTTTTTGCCTCTTCACTTATAAAACTGACATGTTGAAAACCTTCATATTGCATTTCTGCCAGGGACATGTTATTTTTTCGTATTGCAAAACTTTATTAGTCAAAGAATTTAGGACGTTTTTCCACGGTTACAAGATTCTTGTTCCTTCCCTCCCTTCCCGCCACCTCCCTGCCATAGGCGATGCACAACTCCCCAGGGTTTCACCTGTGTCATTGATCCCGACCTCTTTCCACATGGTCGATCTTTGCCCTGGTGTGTGCATTCAGATGGTCTAGGGTGACTTTCAAGGGAATCTCTCTCTCTCTAATTCTTGCGGCCGAGATGGAGACGGATTGGAGATGTATAGAAATGCTGATGACTTACGCGGGTTTGTTGTGTATCCTGCAACTTTGCTAAAGTTCTTGATGATTTCGACTAGCTTTTTGGTTGATTCTCTAGGATTCTTTAAGTAGACCATCATATCGTCCGCAGAGAGTGATAGCTTGGTCTCCTCTTTGCTAATTTTCATACCTTCGATTTCTTTTCCTTCTCTAATTGCTACGGCTAGTGTTTCTAGTACAATGTTACATAATAGGGGTGATCATCAAGGGCATCCTTGTGTCACTCCTGATCTTACTGGGAAGGCTTCTAGTTTACCCCATTGCAGATGATGTTTGCTGATGGTTGCAGACATATACTGTTTATTACTTTTTAGGAAAGGTCCTTCTATTCCTTGACTTTCTCGTGTTTTCAGTAGGAATGGGTGTTGCATTTTATCAAAGGCTTTTTCTGCATCTATTCAGATAATCGTGTGATTTTTGTCAGTTTGCTTGTTAATCTGGTCAATTCTGCGTATAGTTTTCCTAATGTGGAACCATCCTTGCCCTCCTGGTATGAATCCTACCTGGTCATAACGGATCACCCTTGTGAGGACTTTGCTAGAATCCTACTTAGGATTTTGGCATCGCTATTCTTTAGGGAGATTGGTCTATAGTTTTCTTTCCCTGCTTTTGACCTGCCTGGCTTTGGGATCAGTACCATGTTTGTGTCATCAAATGAATTTGGTGGAACTCCTTCTTGGCTTATTGTGTCAAATAGTTTGTATGGTTTGGGGATTAGCTGTTCTTTGAATGTTTGATAGAATTCATTTGCGAATCCATCTGGACCTGGGGATGTTTTCTTAGGGAGTTCTTTGATGGCTTCTTCAATTTCTTTTTCTGGTATGGGGTTGTTTAGGTCATTTATTTCTTCCTCTGTCAGTCTAGGCAATTTATGTTTTTTTGTGAGTAGTCATCCATTTCACCTCGATGGCCATATCTGTTGCCATATAATTGGGCATAGTAGCTTTTAATGATTGCCTTAATTTCCTCTTCATTAGGGGGGAGGTCTCCCTTTTCATCTTGGATCCTGTCAATTTGGTTTTTTTTTCTTTCCTTTTTTTAATTCGTGCGATCGTTTAGAGTCTACATCCCCAGTCGTAGTCCTGTGAGTCCACGTGATCAAGGAGTTGTTCTTCTCCGATGTTTCTATTGCGACGAGTCTTCCTCTGAATGCGCGCAGGCCGCTCTTTCTCATAGGTCGCTCCGAATTTTCCTGGATGTTTGCATTGTTGCTAGTCGAGAAATCCGTTTCCTTCTGCTGTGCCACAGCGTATCAGTCTCTGAGTATACTGTTCTCCTGGTTCTGCTCCCTTCGCTCTTCATCAATGCATGCAGGTCGCTCCAGTTCCCATGGGATCCCTCCTGTTCATTATTCCGATGAGCACGGTCGTATTCCTCCACCAACATGTACGGCAATTTGTTCAGACGTTCGCCAATCGAAGGACGTCCCCGCATTTTCCAAATGTTTAGGCCACCACGGAGCGGGCAGCGATGAAGATAGCGGTAGAAGCCTTTTTCCTTATCATCTCTTTGTCTCCCAAAGAATCTTGATGAGAAAATCCACAACTTTCAGATGGACTTTCGTAAAGTCTGTAGACAGTCGGTCTCCTTGATTTTTCAACGCAACGTTCTCTCACTGAAATGTACTTGCTTCTACATTTTAAGCTCCAAACCTTTCCCCTTTCCCCCTTCAAACCTCTGCCCCAGGCAGAATCCTGTTCTCTATTTTTTCCTTCTGACACCTCCACATAGCTGCCTGCAATTATTTTCACGCAACGTCTGTCTTTTTGCTCTCATAGAGAGGCCCCGTATTTCATTGAACTCTCCGATGCATGATATCTTTCATGTGCTCATCCTACAACTCTTTCCCGTTGGTTGACTTGCTTTTGCCATCACTTAAGTTCCACCAGGCGTTCTGTCACCTGCTTTATTATCAATCCCTTGATCAACTGCAACCTCATTGACATATCATATGTTGACTCCTCGACTCCTCCCATTCCACTTGAGAACTGATTTTCTTTCCAGTACAAATTCAGAAGCCATTTGTGTTTACCCCAATTTACATTCTAACAAATGGTCTCTAAATACATGTTTACCTCTAAACCATGAAATTCTCACCCCCCCTTTTTTTTTTCTTTTTAGTTTTTTTTAGTTTTTTTTTTGTTAAATTTTTCAATTTTTTCCCCCCTCGGTCCCATGATTCACGTTCTTTCCCACCCCTCTTGCCTCAGCCCACCCCAGAGCCAACAGGCCAACCCCCGGGCTTTGACATGTATCATTGTTCCCAACCTATTTCCATGTTCGGAGTATTTACAAGAGAGTGATGAATGAAAACCCGCCTCCCCGATCCTATACCCACTGAACCACGTGATGAAGCATGTGTTTTCTTGCGATGATTCTTCCCCTGAATCCATACTTTGATAAGAAATCCCATATCCCAATCAAGTACAACAACTGTTTAGAAATGTAGAAATTCCTTTTGCAGTGTTCCAAACCCTCATCCCAGGGTTCGTGGCACCTTTTACCCAATGTTCCCAATGCTGTCATTTGTTGCTTGCTCTAATGGCACGTCAATGAAAAGAAGGTCTCCACGTGCTCCTTGAAAGATTCCCCATGTTGATCCCGCAGAATTTTCTCCCGAGTACACCGCGATTCCCTGCAGAAAGCTATCCCGCTGTCCTAGTTGTTCCTGTGAAGAATTTGAGGTCTATCTACTTTAAGCTGCGTGTGAGTGTGTGTAGGCATCAGTGTATGGTAGCCATGGCCTCATTGTTTGGGCTTTGGTGAGCTCAGTTCCTTCTGGGCAAAGTGTCTGGCAGGGGGAGCATGTCTTTTCTTCTTTTTTCTTCTGCTTTCCGTTTTTCGGTAAGGAATGTCGTAGTCGGCTCGGGGAGGAGAGTAATCCAGGACCGTGTCGTAGTGCCCACAGCTGAGCCAGCTGAGCCAAATACTTTTCCTGCCCGAGTAGTCTTCTCCCAGAGAATGCAGGCTTGTAGATATGGTGGGATTCGCCAGGCTGCCGCCCAAGGTTAAGTGAATGTTGACATCCAGACTGTCCCCGAGGGCCATCATTTCCGGGTATCCAGCCCACGTTTTATCCTGTGCTGCTTTGGAGAGAAAGGTCTCTGCGTCTCCCTCAATGAGGAATCTGAAGAGGTCAAGGTTGCCCCTCATGTGTGAGACAGCCCTGTGGCGAAGGTCGTGGTACATGTTCTGGTGCCCATAGAGTGCCTGGCTGAAGGCTCGGTAAAGGCAGTTGCCATCAGGAAGAATTTGGAAGCGACACTTCTTCCTCTCTCGTAGGTAGATGTCCTGTTTCTGTTTTTCTATCAGTGTGTCGTGCTTGCTGGACATCATTGTCTTGGTGGCCACTTCTGCTCCGGGGCCTGAGAGCTCCTCTTCAGGATGCGAGAATGGGTGGCTTGCTCCTGGTGCTGCCGCCTGGCCTGCTCCTCACCCTGGAGACGGCTTCTCCAAGGTCCGCTGCTTGCTGGAGACCTGCCACCCCAAGGAGATTGCCAACTTGCCTCAAGCCAGTAGCTCCGGATGGGGAAGAGAATGGTTCCCAACGCGCGCGTTTGCTTCCCTCCTCTTCCTGCTTTGGCAAGCTGGGTTTGGAAGGCAGCTTCTGAGTTCAAGCAACTGGGCCTTGAGTCCCCCGGTTGAGGAAAATTCCCAGCCCTTTAGACAGAGGTTAGGCTTTGTGTCCAATATGATCTTGATCTCAGTCTCTTATTGGCCCCCGGACTCTTTGTGGTCGGGGCAAAATCCCGATGACTTGGAAAGATGTAGATTACGGGATGGTGGGTTCCATCCTAGAATCAGTGAAGAGACAGAAAAAGGGAGAGGAAAGTGGAGAAGGAGTTGACCCTTTGCTGAGTGGGAGATGCCTTTTCAGGCAAGTGCTCTCTTCCAGAGCTTCCTCTTCTGCCCCAGCTCAAGACACTCCTGGTTGCTTGCTCAGGGATGTCCTTCTCTCTCCCTTCCAAAATGCCCTGCGTCTGACCTCTGTGCAGAAGACAGGGAAGGAAAGCCAGCTATGCTGTTGTGACCCAAGTTCCCTCCAAGGAGAGGCAGGTCAAGAGGATGACTCAAGCTGAAGGGGACTCCTGAGGAAGAAAGACTCTCTTCTGGAAGCCAAACTCCTCTTGCAGCTGAAGTGCCCAGGCCCAGAAATTCAGGGCCTTTTATAGTGGCTTCGTGACCCTTGCCCTCTTCACAAAGGGCCAATCACAGCCTCCACATTGCCCAGCACTGCCCAGGGGGGGAGGATCCCCTTCTCACCTCCTGGACGTGTGAACTCTCCCCCACCCCGAGGTGTGAACTCTCGCACCTTCCTGGCTGCCTGGGTGCCCGAGGGTGTGAACTCTCTGGGTGCTTGGCAACCTCCTCCACCTAGTCCATGTTTGTGTTGATTCGATTCGATCCAAAGCTCCACCAAGAAGAGGCCTCCCTGTCTTCCTAACCTGGGGAGGTGTGGAGCAAGGTGTGAACTTCAACTAGGCAAAGGCAGGAAAGGATCCCCTTTCACAGGGGTGAACTCCGAAGAGACAAAAAATTCCAAGAATTTCCTTTCACCTGAGTCAGGGCAGAGTGGACATTCCCACCACTTGGGGACTGGGCCCTGCTTGCTTTCCTGTGCCTGGCCTGGAAGCCTGCTCTCCAGGAACTGCTGTTTACCCCAGGACTTACTTAAAACTAGACCCAAGGTCCCTGCTCAGCCTGTGTCATTCCATCCCAAAATGGATTCCCACTAGCCAAGACACCAGAGACAAAGTGGGGTCTTTCTATTCACTTTCATGGCCCCTGGAAAGGTCAAGTGGTCCGGGGGGGGGGCAGGGGAGGGGCGGGTATGGGGGGAGTCCTCAAGTGGTTGGGGGGTGGGGGCGGGGAGAGTAGGAAAAGACTGAAATGAGTGGCAAAGATGGCAGGAGGACCTTGGGTGGGGGTGGGGGGGGGGCTTGGTGGGGGGATAGTGACCCCGGTTGGCCTTACAGTCTGAGAGATTGAGCTGTGATTACTTTGGCTTTTGTGGTACTTTCAAGATATGGGGGAAGGAGAGGAGTTGGAGCAGCCCTGATTCCACATTCTGTTTAACACAGAAAGGTGTTGTCCCAGCCCTTCCTAACCCCAGGACAGCTTTTCCTCAGATCCTCAGTTACAGTGACCTACTCACACACTTCCCACGTGTTCATCTCTGCGGGCTGGCCACAATCCCTCCATGTTCCTGGATTCGAAATGACCACCACTGTGTGATTTCCTGTGCACGGTAGAGCTATGACTCAGGGACCATCAGTAGCCAGTCAGAAAGGGCCCATCTGAGTGGAGTCCCAGGGGACCGAGGTTCACTCATCCTCTGGGTGTCTCATCATTCTCTCTTTTCAGTGGGAGACCAATCATCACACCTGCATACTGGAGGCCCAAGCTCATGGTAACCTTAGGTGTGAGTCCCATCAACCTTTTCCCTTCAATGACAGACATGAATTTCCACGCATTGTCAATGATATTCCAATTTCATTCTTTTCCCACAATTCCAAACAAACCTCCTGTTTACTCGATTATTCTTTCTCCTGGTTTCTAAAATTTTGACTTCAAAGTTTCCAGGAAATGAATATGCTTCCCCTTAAAATTCTCTATTCAAGAAGTACCATTTCTAGAGGTTCTTCCTAGACCTTATTGCATTATTTCTTTGCCTTGCCAAGTGGCCGTCAAAACACTTGCTCTTCCTGCCTTCGATTCCCATTCAAATTTGTTTCATCTTACCTCTTCCACTGTATTACAAGCAAGCAGATGAAACCATTTGATTCTCCTGAAGAATTTTTCATAGCCAGACTCACTTGCCTAAAATCCTTGAGCTTCCACATCTAAATTCATGGGAATTCTCGTCCGTTAAGGCCAACAGTGCAATCCTTTCCCAGTGAGTAATCAGATGGATTTCTGGTCAATAAGCCCCTTTCTTTTTTTACCCTACAGACTTTCTGCCAGAGCTCGGCTTTCCCCCCTCCTCTCTTTTTTGCTCGTGCTCGTGCTGTGAAACGGGGAGGGAGAGAAGCGGCCCAGGGGGAGTTTTTGCCTCTTCACTTATAAAACTGACATGTTGAAAACCTTCATATTGCATTTCTGCCAGGGACATGTTATTTTTTCGTATTGCAAAACTTTATTAGTCAAAGAATTTAGGACGTTTTTCCACGGTTACAAGATTCTTGTTCCTTCCCTCCCTTCCCGCCACCTCCCTGCCATAGGCGATGCACAACTCCCCAGGGTTTCACCTGTGTCATTGATCCCGACCTCTTTCCACATGGTCGATCTTTGCCCTGGTGTGTGCATTCAGATGGTCTAGGGTGACTTTCAAGGGAATCTCTCTCTCTCTAATTCTTGCGGCCGAGATGGAGACGGATTGGAGATGTATAGAAATGCTGATGACTTACGCGGGTTTGTTGTGTATCCTGCAACTTTGCTAAAGTTCTTGATGATTTCGACTAGCTTTTTGGTTGATTCTCTAGGATTCTTTAAGTAGACCATCATATCGTCCGCAGAGAGTGATAGCTTGGTCTCCTCTTTGCTAATTTTCATACCTTCGATTTCTTTTCCTTCTCTAATTGCTACGGCTAGTGTTTCTAGTACAATGTTACATAATAGGGGTGATCATCAAGGGCATCCTTGTGTCACTCCTGATCTTACTGGGAAGGCTTCTAGTTTACCCCATTGCAGATGATGTTTGCTGATGGTTGCAGACATATACTGTTTATTACTTTTTAGGAAAGGTCCTTCTATTCCTTGACTTTCTCGTGTTTTCAGTAGGAATGGGTGTTGCATTTTATCAAAGGCTTTTTCTGCATCTATTCAGATAATCGTGTGATTTTTGTCAGTTTGCTTGTTAATCTGGTCAATTCTGCGTATAGTTTTCCTAATGTGGAACCATCCTTGCCCTCCTGGTATGAATCCTACCTGGTCATAACGGATCACCCTTGTGAGGACTTTGCTAGAATCCTACTTAGGATTTTGGCATCGCTATTCTTTAGGGAGATTGGTCTATAGTTTTCTTTCCCTGCTTTTGACCTGCCTGGCTTTGGGATCAGTACCATGTTTGTGTCATCAAATGAATTTGGTGGAACTCCTTCTTGGCTTATTGTGTCAAATAGTTTGTATGGTTTGGGGATTAGCTGTTCTTTGAATGTTTGATAGAATTCATTTGCGAATCCATCTGGACCTGGGGATGTTTTCTTAGGGAGTTCTTTGATGGCTTCTTCAATTTCTTTTTCTGGTATGGGGTTGTTTAGGTCATTTATTTCTTCCTCTGTCAGTCTAGGCAATTTATGTTTTTTTGTGAGTAGTCATCCATTTCACCTCGATGGCCATATCTGTTGCCATATAATTGGGCATAGTAGCTTTTAATGATTGCCTTAATTTCCTCTTCATTAGGGGGGAGGTCTCCCTTTTCATCTTGGATCCTGTCAATTTGGTTTTTTTTTCTTTCCTTTTTTTAATTCGTGCGATCGTTTAGAGTCTACATCCCCAGTCGTAGTCCTGTGAGTCCACGTGATCAAGGAGTTGTTCTTCTCCGATGTTTCTATTGCGACGAGTCTTCCTCTGAATGCGCGCAGGCCGCTCTTTCTCATAGGTCGCTCCGAATTTTCCTGGATGTTTGCATTGTTGCTAGTCGAGAAATCCGTTTCCTTCTGCTGTGCCACAGCGTATCAGTCTCTGAGTATACTGTTCTCCTGGTTCTGCTCCCTTCGCTCTTCATCAATGCATGCAGGTCGCTCCAGTTCCCATGGGATCCCTCCTGTTCATTATTCCGATGAGCACGGTCGTATTCCTCCACCAACATGTACGGCAATTTGTTCAGACGTTCGCCAATCGAAGGACGTCCCCGCATTTTCCAAATGTTTAGGCCACCACGGAGCGGGCAGCGATGAAGATAGCGGTAGAAGCCTTTTTCCTTATCATCTCTTTGTCTCCCAAAGAATCTTGATGAGAAAATCCACAACTTTCAGATGGACTTTCGTAAAGTCTGTAGACAGTCGGTCTCCTTGATTTTTCAACGCAACGTTCTCTCACTGAAATGTACTTGCTTCTACATTTTAAGCTCCAAACCTTTCCCCTTTCCCCCTTCAAACCTCTGCCCCAGGCAGAATCCTGTTCTCTATTTTTTCCTTCTGACACCTCCACATAGCTGCCTGCAATTATTTTCACGCAACGTCTGTCTTTTTGCTCTCATAGAGAGGCCCCGTATTTCATTGAACTCTCCGATGCATGATATCTTTCATGTGCTCATCCTACAACTCTTTCCCGTTGGTTGACTTGCTTTTGCCATCACTTAAGTTCCACCAGGCGTTCTGTCACCTGCTTTATTATCAATCCCTTGATCAACTGCAACCTCATTGACATATCATATGTTGACTCCTCGACTCCTCCCATTCCACTTGAGAACTGATTTTCTTTCCAGTACAAATTCAGAAGCCATTTGTGTTTACCCCAATTTACATTCTAACAAATGGTCTCTAAATACATGTTTACCTCTAAACCATGAAATTCTCACCCCCCCTTTTTTTTTTCTTTTTAGTTTTTTTTAGTTTTTTTTTTGTTAAATTTTTCAATTTTTTCCCCCCTCGGTCCCATGATTCACGTTCTTTCCCACCCCTCTTGCCTCAGCCCACCCCAGAGCCAACAGGCCAACCCCCGGGCTTTGACATGTATCATTGTTCCCAACCTATTTCCATGTTCGGAGTATTTACAAGAGAGTGATGAATGAAAACCCGCCTCCCCGATCCTATACCCACTGAACCACGTGATGAAGCATGTGTTTTCTTGCGATGATTCTTCCCCTGAATCCATACTTTGATAAGAAATCCCATATCCCAATCAAGTACAACAACTGTTTAGAAATGTAGAAATTCCTTTTGCAGTGTTCCAAACCCTCATCCCAGGGTTCGTGGCACCTTTTACCCAATGTTCCCAATGCTGTCATTTGTTGCTTGCTCTAATGGCACGTCAATGAAAAGAAGGTCTCCACGTGCTCCTTGAAAGATTCCCCGTGTTGATCCCGCAGAGTTTTCTCCCGAGTACACCGCGATTCCCTGCAGAAAGCTATCCCGCTGTCCTAGTTGTTCCTGTGAAGAATTTGAGGTCTATCTACTTTAAGCTGCGTGTGAGTGTGTGTAGGCATCAGTGTATGGTAGCCATGGCCTCATTGTTTGGGCTTTGGTGAGCTCAGTTCCTTCTGGGCAAAGTGTCTGGCAGGGGGAGCATGTCTTTTCTTCTTTTTTCTTCTGCTTTCCGTTTTTCGGTAAGGAATGTCGTAGTCGGCTCGGGGAGGAGAGTAATCCAGGACCGTGTCGTAGTGCCCACAGCTGAGCCAGCTGAGCCAAATACTTTTCCTGCCCGAGTAGTCTTCTCCCAGAGAATGCAGGCTTGTAGATATGGTGGGATTCGCCAGGCTGCCGCCCAAGGTTAAGTGAATGTTGACATCCAGACTGTCCCCGAGGGCCATCATTTCCGGGTATCCAGCCCACGTTTTATCCTGTGCTGCTTTGGAGAGAAAGGTCTCTGCGTCTCCCTCAATGAGGAATCTGAAGAGGTCAAGGTTGCCCCTCATGTGTGAGACAGCCCTGTGGCGAAGGTCGTGGTACATGTTCTGGTGCCCATAGAGTGCCTGGCTGAAGGCTCGGTAAAGGCAGTTGCCATCAGGAAGAATTTGGAAGCGACACTTCTTCCTCTCTCGTAGGTAGATGTCCTGTTTCTGTTTTTCTATCAGTGTGTCGTGCTTGCTGGACATCATTGTCTTGGTGGCCACTTCTGCTCCGGGGCCTGAGAGCTCCTCTTCAGGATGCGAGAATGGGTGGCTTGCTCCTGGTGCTGCCGCCTGGCCTGCTCCTCACCCTGGAGACGGCTTCTCCAAGGTCCGCTGCTTGCTGGAGACCTGCCACCCCAAGGAGATTGCCAACTTGCCTCAAGCCAGTAGCTCCGGATGGGGAAGAGAATGGTTCCCAACGCGCGCGTTTACTTCCCTCCTCTTCCTGCTTTGGCAAGCTGGGTTTGGAAGGCAGCTTCTGAGTTCAAGCAACTGGGCCTTGAGTCCCCCGGTTGAGGAAAATTCCCAGCCCTTTAGACAGAGGTTAGGCTTTGTGTCCAATATGATCTTGATCTCAGTCTCTTATTGGCCCCCGGACTCTTTGTGGTCGGGGCAAAATCCCGATGACTTGGAAAGATGTAGATTACGGGATGGTGGGTTCCATCCTAGAATCAGTGAAGAGACAGAAAAAGGGAGAGGAAAGTGGAGAAGGAGTTGACCCTTTGCTGAGTGGGAGATGCCTTTTCAGGCAAGTGCTCTCTTCCAGAGCTTCCTCTTCTGCCCCAGCTCAAGACACTCCTGGTTGCTTGCTCAGGGATGTCCTTCTCTCTCCCTTCCAAAATGCCCTGCGTCTGACCTCTGTGCAGAAGACAGGGAAGGAAAGCCAGCTATGCTGTTGTGACCCAAGTTCCCTCCAAGGAGAGGCAGGTCAAGAGGATGACTCAAGCTGAAGGGGACTCCTGAGGAAGAAAGACTCTCTTCTGGAAGCCAAACTCCTCTTGCAGCTGAAGTGCCCAGGCCCAGAAATTCAGGGCCTTTTATAGTGGCTTCGTGACCCTTGCCCTCTTCACAAAGGGCCAATCACAGCCTCCACATTGCCCAGCACTGCCCAGGGGGGGAGGATCCCCTTCTCACCTCCTGGACGTGTGAACTCTCCCCCACCCCGAGGTGTGAACTCTCGCACCTTCCTGGCTGCCTGGGTGCCCGAGGGTGTGAACTCTCTGGGTGCTTGGCAACCTCCTCCACCTAGTCCATGTTTGTGTTGATTCGATTCGATCCAAAGCTCCACCAAGAAGAGGCCTCCCTGTCTTCCTAACCTGGGGAGGTGTGGAGCAAGGTGTGAACTTCAACTAGGCAAAGGCAGGAAAGGATCCCCTTTCACAGGGGTGAACTCCGAAGAGACAAAAAATTCCAAGAATTTCCTTTCACCTGAGTCAGGGCAGAGTGGACATTCCCACCACTTGGGGACTGGGCCCTGCTTGCTTTCCTGTGCCTGGCCTGGAAGCCTGCTCTCCAGGAACTGCTGTTTACCCCAGGACTTACTTAAAACTAGACCCAAGGTCCCTGCTCAGCCTGTGTCATTCCATCCCAAAATGGATTCCCACTAGCCAAGACACCAGAGACAAAGTGGGGTCTTTCTATTCACTTTCATGGCCCCTGGAAAGGTCAAGTGGTCCGGGGGGGGGGGGCAGGGGAGGGGCGGGTATGGGGGGAGTCCTCAAGTGGTTGGGGGGTGGGGGCGGGGAGAGTAGGAAAAGACTGAAATGAGTGGCAAAGATGGCAGGAGGACCTTGGGTGGGGGTGGGGGGGGGCTTGGTGGGGGGATAGTGACCCCGGTTGGCCTTACAGTCTGAGAGATTGAGCTGTGATTACTTTGGCTTTTGTGGTACTTTCAAGATATGGGGGAAGGAGAGGAGTTGGAGCAGCCCTGATTCCACATTCTGTTTAACACAGAAAGGTGTTGTCCCAGCCCTTCCTAACCCCAGGACAGCTTTTCCTCAGATCCTCAGTTACAGTGACCTACTCACACACTTCCCACGTGTTCATCTCTGCGGGCTGGCCACAATCCCTCCATGTTCCTGGATTCGAAATGACCACCACTGTGTGATTTCCTGTGCACGGTAGAGCTATGACTCAGGGACCATCAGTAGCCAGTCAGAAAGGGCCCATCTGAGTGGAGTCCCAGGGGACCGAGGTTCACTCATCCTCTGGGTGTCTCATCATTCTCTCTTTTCAGTGGGAGACCAATCATCACACCTGCATACTGGAGGCCCAAGCTCATGGTAACCTTAGGTGTGAGTCCCATCAACCTTTTCCCTTCAATGACAGACATGAATTTCCACGCATTGTCAATGATATTCCAATTTCATTCTTTTCCCACAATTCCAAACAAACCTCCTGTTTACTCGATTATTCTTTCTCCTGGTTTCTAAAATTTTGACTTCAAAGTTTCCAGGAAATGAATATGCTTCCCCTTAAAATTCTCTATTCAAGAAGTACCATTTCTAGAGGTTCTTCCTAGACCTTATTGCATTATTTCTTTGCCTTGCCAAGTGGCCGTCAAAACACTTGCTCTTCCTGCCTTCGATTCCCATTCAAATTTGTTTCATCTTACCTCTTCCACTGTATTACAAGCAAGCAGATGAAACCATTTGATTCTCCTGAAGAATTTTTCATAGCCAGACTCACTTGCCTAAAATCCTTGAGCTTCCACATCTAAATTCATGGGAATTCTCGTCCGTTAAGGCCAACAGTGCAATCCTTTCCCAGTGAGTAATCAGATGGATTTCTGGTCAATAAGCCCCTTTCTTTTTTTACCCTACAGACTTTCTGCCAGAGCTCGGCTTTCCCCCCTCCTCTCTTTTTTGCTCGTGCTCGTGCTGTGAAACGGGGAGGGAGAGAAGCGGCCCAGGGGGAGTTTTTGCCTCTTCACTTATAAAACTGACATGTTGAAAACCTTCATATTGCATTTCTGCCAGGGACATGTTATTTTTTCGTATTGCAAAACTTTATTAGTCAAAGAATTTAGGACGTTTTTCCACGGTTACAAGATTCTTGTTCCTTCCCTCCCTTCCCGCCACCTCCCTGCCATAGGCGATGCACAACTCCCCAGGGTTTCACCTGTGTCATTGATCCCGACCTCTTTCCACATGGTCGATCTTTGCCCTGGTGTGTGCATTCAGATGGTCTAGGGTGACTTTCAAGGGAATCTCTCTCTCTCTAATTCTTGCGGCCGAGATGGAGACGGATTGGAGATGTATAGAAATGCTGATGACTTACGCGGGTTTGTTGTGTATCCTGCAACTTTGCTAAAGTTCTTGATGATTTCGACTAGCTTTTTGGTTGATTCTCTAGGATTCTTTAAGTAGACCATCATATCGTCCGCAGAGAGTGATAGCTTGGTCTCCTCTTTGCTAATTTTCATACCTTCGATTTCTTTTCCTTCTCTAATTGCTACGGCTAGTGTTTCTAGTACAATGTTACATAATAGGGGTGATCATCAAGGGCATCCTTGTGTCACTCCTGATCTTACTGGGAAGGCTTCTAGTTTACCCCATTGCAGATGATGTTTGCTGATGGTTGCAGACATATACTGTTTATTACTTTTTAGGAAAGGTCCTTCTATTCCTTGACTTTCTCGTGTTTTCAGTAGGAATGGGTGTTGCATTTTATCAAAGGCTTTTTCTGCATCTATTCAGATAATCGTGTGATTTTTGTCAGTTTGCTTGTTAATCTGGTCATTTCTGCGTATAGTTTTCCTAATGTGGAACCATCCTTGCCCTCCTGGTATGAATCCTACCTGGTCATAACGGATCACCCTTGTGAGGACTTTGCTAGAATCCTACTTAGGATTTTGGCATCGCTATTCTTTAGGGAGATTGGTCTATAGTTTTCTTTCCCTGCTTTTGACCTGCCTGGCTTTGGGATCAGTACCATGTTTGTGTCATCAAATGAATTTGGTGGAACTCCTTCTTGGCTTATTGTGTCAAATAGTTTGTATGGTTTGGGGATTAGCTGTTCTTTGAATGTTTGATAGAATTCATTTGCGAATCCATCTGGACCTGGGGATGTTTTCTTAGGGAGTTCTTTGATGGCTTCTTCAATTTCTTTTTCTGGTATGGGGTTGTTTAGGTCATTTATTTCTTCCTCTGTCAGTCTAGGCAATTTATGTTTTTTTGTGAGTAGTCATCCATTTCACCTCGATGGCCATATCTGTTGCCATATAATTGGGCATAGTAGCTTTTAATGATTGCCTTAATTTCCTCTTCATTAGGGGGGAGGTCTCCCTTTTCATCTTGGATCCTGTCAATTTGGTTTTTTTTTCTTTCCTTTTTTTAATTCGTGCGATCGTTTAGAGTCTACATCCCCAGTCGTAGTCCTGTGAGTCCACGTGATCAAGGAGTTGTTCTTCTCCGATGTTTCTATTGCGACGAGTCTTCCTCTGAATGCGCGCAGGCCGCTCTTTCTCATAGGTCGCTCCGAATTTTCCTGGATGTTTGCATTGTTGCTAGTCGAGAAATCCGTTTCCTTCTGCTGTGCCACAGCGTATCAGTCTCTGAGTATACTGTTCTCCTGGTTCTGCTCCCTTCGCTCTTCATCAATGCATGCAGGTCGCTCCAGTTCCCATGGGATCCCTCCTGTTCATTATTCCGATGAGCACGGTCGTATTCCTCCACCAACATGTACGGCAATTTGTTCAGACGTTCGCCAATCGAAGGACGTCCCCGCATTTTCCAAATGTTTAGGCCACCACGGAGCGGGCAGCGATGAAGATAGCGGTAGAAGCCTTTTTCCTTATCATCTCTTTGTCTCCCAAAGAATCTTGATGAGAAAATCCACAACTTTCAGATGGACTTTCGTAAAGTCTGTAGACAGTCGGTCTCCTTGATTTTTCAACGCAACGTTCTCTCACTGAAATGTACTTGCTTCTACATTTTAAGCTCCAAACCTTTCCCCTTTCCCCCTTCAAACCTCTGCCCCAGGCAGAATCCTGTTCTCTATTTTTTCCTTCTGACACCTCCACATAGCTGCCTGCAATTATTTTCACGCAACGTCTGTCTTTTTGCTCTCATAGAGAGGCCCCGTATTTCATTGAACTCTCCGATGCATGATATCTTTCATGTGCTCATCCTACAACTCTTTCCCGTTGGTTGACTTGCTTTTGCCATCACTTAAGTTCCACCAGGCGTTCTGTCACCTGCTTTATTATCAATCCCTTGATCAACTGCAACCTCATTGACATATCATATGTTGACTCCTCGACTCCTCCCATTCCACTTGAGAACTGATTTTCTTCCCAGTACAAATTCAGAAGCCATTTGTGTTTACCCCAATTTACATTCTAACAAATGGTCTCTAAATACATGTTTACCTCTAAACCATGAAATTCTCACCCCCCCTTTTTTTTTTCTTTTTAGTTTTTTTTAGTTTTTTTTTTTGTTAAATTTTTCAATTTTTTCCCCCCTCGGTCCCATGATTCACGTTCTTTCCCACCCCTCTTGCCTCAGCCCACCCCAGAGCCAACAGGCCAACCCCCGGGCTTTGACATGTATCATTGTTCCCAACCTATTTCCATGTTCGGAGTATTTACAAGAGAGTGATGAATGAAAACCCGCCTCCCCGATCCTATACCCACTGAACCACGTGATGAAGCATGTGTTTTCTTGCGATGATTCTTCCCCTGAATCCATACTTTGATAAGAAATCCCATATCCCAATCAAGTACAACAACTGTTTAGAAATGTAGAAATTCCTTTTGCAGTGTTCCAAACCCTCATCCCAGGGTTCGTGGCACCTTTTACCCAATGTTCCCAATGCTGTCATTTGTTGCTTGCTCTAATGGCACGTCAATGAAAAGAAGGTCTCCACGTGCTCCTTGAAAGATTCCCCATGTTGATCCCGCAGAATTTTCTCCCGAGTACACCGCGATTCCCTGCAGAAAGCTATCCCGCTGTCCTAGTTGTTCCTGTGAAGAATTTGAGGTCTATCTACTTTAAGCTGCGTGTGAGTGTGTGTAGGCATCAGTGTATGGTAGCCATGGCCTCATTGTTTGGGCTTTGGTGAGCTCAGTTCCTTCTGGGCAAAGTGTCTGGCAGGGGGAGCATGTCTTTTCTTCTTTTTTCTTCTGCTTTCCGTTTTTCGGTAAGGAATGTCGTAGTCGGCTCGGGGAGGAGAGTAATCCAGGACCGTGTCGTAGTGCCCACAGCTGAGCCAGCTGAGCCAAATACTTTTCCTGCCCGAGTAGTCTTCTCCCAGAGAATGCAGGCTTGTAGATATGGTGGGATTCGCCAGGCTGCCGCCCAAGGTTAAGTGAATGTTGACATCCAGACTGTCCCCGAGGGCCATCATTTCCGGGTATCCAGCCCACGTTTTATCCTGTGCTGCTTTGGAGAGAAAGGTCTCTGCGTCTCCCTCAATGAGGAATCTGAAGAGGTCAAGGTTGCCCCTCATGTGTGAGACAGCCCTGTGGCGAAGGTCGTGGTACATGTTCTGGTGCCCATAGAGTGCCTGGCTGAAGGCTCGGTAAAGGCAGTTGCCATCAGGAAGAATTTGGAAGCGACACTTCTTCCTCTCTCGTAGGTAGATGTCCTGTTTCTGTTTTTCTATCAGTGTGTCGTGCTTGCTGGACATCATTGTCTTGGTGGCCACTTCTGCTCCGGGGCCTGAGAGCTCCTCTTCAGGATGCGAGAATGGGTGGCTTGCTCCTGGTGCTGCCGCCTGGCCTGCTCCTCACCCTGGAGACGGCTTCTCCAAGGTCCGCTGCTTGCTGGAGACCTGCCACCCCAAGGAGATTGCCAACTTGCCTCAAGCCAGTAGCTCCGGATGGGGAAGAGAATGGTTCCCAACGCGCGCGTTTGCTTCCCTCCTCTTCCTGCTTTGGCAAGCTGGGTTTGGAAGGCAGCTTCTGAGTTCAAGCAACTGGGCCTTGAGTCCCCCGGTTGAGGAAAATTCCCAGCCCTTTAGACAGAGGTTAGGCTTTGTGTCCAATATGATCTTGATCTCAGTCTCTTATTGGCCCCCGGACTCTTTGTGGTCGGGGCAAAATCCCGATGACTTGGAAAGATGTAGATTACGGGATGGTGGGTTCCATCCTAGAATCAGTGAAGAGACAGAAAAAGGGAGAGGAAAGTGGAGAAGGAGTTGACCCTTTGCTGAGTGGGAGATGCCTTTTCAGGCAAGTGCTCTCTTCCAGAGCTTCCTCTTCTGCCCCAGCTCAAGACACTCCTGGTTGCTTGCTCAGGGATGTCCTTCTCTCTCCCTTCCAAAATGCCCTGCGTCTGACCTCTGTGCAGAAGACAGGGAAGGAAAGCCAGCTATGCTGTTGTGACCCAAGTTCCCTCCAAGGAGAGGCAGGTCAAGAGGATGACTCAAGCTGAAGGGGACTCCTGAGGAAGAAAGACTCTCTTCTGGAAGCCAAACTCCTCTTGCAGCTGAAGTGCCCAGGCCCAGAAATTCAGGGCCTTTTATAGTGGCTTCGTGACCCTTGCCCTCTTCACAAAGGGCCAATCACAGCCTCCACATTGCCCAGCACTGCCCAGGGGGGGAGGATCCCCTTCTCACCTCCTGGACGTGTGAACTCTCCCCCACCCCGAGGTGTGAACTCTCGCACCTTCCTGGCTGCCTGGGTGCCCGAGGGTGTGAACTCTCTGGGTGCTTGGCAACCTCCTCCACCTAGTCCATGTTTGTGTTGATTCGATTCGATCCAAAGCTCCACCAAGAAGAGGCCTCCCTGTCTTCCTAACCTGGGGAGGTGTGGAGCAAGGTGTGAACTTCAACTAGGCAAAGGCAGGAAAGGATCCCCTTTCACAGGGGTGAACTCCGAAGAGACAAAAAATTCCAAGAATTTCCTTTCACCTGAGTCAGGGCAGAGTGGACATTCCCACCACTTGGGGACTGGGCCCTGCTTGCTTTCCTGTGCCTGGCCTGGAAGCCTGCTCTCCAGGAACTGCTGTTTAGCCCAGGACTTACTTAAAACTAGACCCAAGGTCCCTGCTCAGCCTGTGTCATTCCATCCCAAAATGGATTCCCACTAGCCAAGACACCAGAGACAAAGTGGGGTCTTTCTATTCACTTTCATGGCCCCTGGAAAGGTCAAGTGGTCCGGGGGGGGGCAGGGGAGGGGCGGGTATGGGGGGAGTCCTCAAGTGGTTGGGGGGTGGGGGCGGGGAGAGTAGGAAAAGACTGAAATGAGTTGCAAAGATGGCAGGAGGACCATGGGTGGGGGTGGGGGTGGGCTTGGTGGGGGGATAGTGACCCCGGTTGGCCTTACAGTCTGAGAGATTGAGCTGTGATTACTTTGGCTTTTGTGGTACTTTCAAGATATGGGGGAAGGAGAGGAGTTGGAGCAGCCCTGATTCCACATTCTGTTTAACACAGAAAGGTGTTGTCCCAGCCCTTCCTAACCCCAGGACAGCTTTTCCTCAGATCCTCAGTTACAGTGACCTACTCACACACTTCCCACGTGTTCATCTCTGCGGGCTGGCCACAATCCCTCCATGTTCCTGGATTCGAAATGACCACCACTGTGTGATTTCCTGTGCACGGTAGAGCTATGACTCAGGGACCATCAGTAGCCAGTCAGAAAGGGCCCATCTGAGTGGAGTCCCAGGGGACCGAGGTTCACTCATCCTCTGGGTGTCTCATCATTCTCTCTTTTCAGTGGGAGACCAATCATCACACCTGCATACTGGAGGCCCAAGCTCATGGTAACCTTAGGTGTGAGTCCCATCAACCTTTTCCCTTCAATGACAGACATGAATTTCCATGCATTGTCAATGATATTCCAATTTCATTCTTTTCCCACAATTCCAAACAAACCTCCTGTTTACTCGATTATTCTTTCTCCTGGTTTCTAAAATTTTGACTTCAAAGTTTCCAGGAAATGAATATGCTTCCCCTTAAAATTCTCTATTCAAGAAGTACCATTTCTAGAGGTTCTTCCTAGACCTTATTGCATTATTTCTTTGCCTTGCCAGTGGTTGTAATAACACTTGCTCTTCCTGTCTTAAATTCTCTTTTAAATTAGGTTCTTTCCCCATTTTTTGTTATATGAGAAACTTACTTTAAAATTTCTATCTTATATTATTATCTATGGCACCATTTTTTTTGAAATTTAATTTCCCTGATTATGTTTTCATTAGGTCTCTTATTGCTTTTGATTTGTCTTAGATCATGTTTGCTATATTAGACTTTTTCTTTCTTTAGCTAAAGCAGAATGGATTTACCTCCATCTCCTTATTTTAATATTCCGTGTATGTCTTTCTGTATCATATGTCAAATGTATCTCTTGTAAATAACATTGTTAGATTCTGGTTTCTAATCCTTTCTGCTCTCCACTTTGGTTTTATGGGAGAACTCATCCTATTTATATTCATTGTTATGATTACTGTATATTTCTTTCCAAACTGTTTTCTTATGTTCATTTTTTCTCTATTTATTATGTCCCTCCTCAAAAGTTTATTTTGCATCTGAATACTGACTCCCTCAATCTTTCCTGTCTTTCATCATGCTCTCTTCTTTTCTTTTACTCTCTTCCCTCAATTACATTCACATGTATATATTTTATAAATATATATGCATCTTCATATTCATATATAATATGCTTCTTCATTTTCATATATAAATTTATATTTTTCTCTCCTTGTACCAATTCTGATAAGAATGAGGCTCAAGCATTTTCCTTTCCTTCCCTGTTTTCTCCTCCTCTGGAAAAACTCTTCCTTGCATGCCTCCTTTATGCCAGATAATTCCTCCAATTATACCTCTCCCTTCCACTTTCTTCCAGTGCATCTTCTTTCTCATCCTCTCATTTTATTAGAACAACCCGACATAATTAGTTCATACTTGTGCCGTCTATTTATGTTGAACGTATCTAACTGCCCTATAGTAATGACAAAGTTATTAGGAATATATTATCTTTTCACATAGGAATGTAAACAGTTTGAATTCATTAAGGCTTATGATTTTGCTTTAATGTTTACCTTTTCCTATCTCTTTAATTATTGTATTTTAATATAAATTTTTCTATTCAGATCTCATATTTTCATCAGGAATGCTTGAAAGTTGGATGGAGTCCCAGGAAACCTTGGATTCAAATTTGGCCTCAAACATTTCCCTAGCTGTGTGACCCTGGGCACGTCACTTAACTCTGATCACCTAGACCTTGCCACTATGCTATCTTAGAATTCATTCATTTTTTAAATCTTCTAGGAATTTTTGTTAGACTTGAGTCCTGTTAGCATTTCCTCTGAGGCTTTGGTTATAATTGAATTCACATTATTATATTCTTCTCAGTTTGTGTCTTAATCGTCTCTGACACCCTAGTAGCTTTTTATGCTTAAGTTCTTTTTTGCTATTTGCTCATTTATCTAGCTCATATATTTACTCTGAATTTCACATTGAATTTGGGCTCTGCTCATCTAAGGATATGGAATCATAAGAGAATGAGGACGAATTTAAACTTAGTTCTTCCTGATTCCAGACCCAGTATTCTATCCATTTCAATGCCTTTTAGGCAACATAAAGGAAACAGAGAAGAGTAAAATGTTGAAACTAGAGAGGTTGGACAAGGTCATGATGTTAAGGTCTTTAAATGACTAACAGAATTTTATATTTGGTCTCGGAATATAGGTGTTACATTTCTGTAGCTATTCTTCATAAATAAAGGGCATGTAGGCCTGGAGCTGATATGGGTCCCAAGCCAGCTCATGCTATGGGTACTTCCTGCACAGAAAATGACTGAAGAACTATTCTCAGTTTAGACCTTTTCCTTTCAAAGGATTTCTATTTAAGGGTATTTCATTTTGTTCATTATTAGCTACTCCTTCCCCCTCCTCCTTCTAGTTAAAAAGTTTTATTTGTTTCTTTCAAAAACAGATGAGTGGGTAATATTGACAAAACAATGCCTGCTATAATCAGTCAATCAGTCAACATTTATTACAAAATCTTCTATGTGTTGGGCACTGTGCTAAGCACTAGAGATACAAGAAGTAAAAGATAGTCCCTGACTTCAAGGACCTCACAGTTGAATGAAGGAGACACAATACAAATAAATATAATCAAAGCAAGCTATATAAAATATCAGGAGCTCATTAGACATTCTTTATTTATAACTTGAAAAAAAAAACTGTGAGAGAGGAAGTGAAGAGGACAGTAACAAATACAAGCACATGAATCTAGAGCAATATTTTCTGTATAAGCTTGCCCAAAGTCACACAGCTACAAAATGTCTGAGACCAGATTTGAACCCCTGTCCTCTCAACTCTAGATCTAATTCTCTATACACTGAGTCAAGTACCTTTGTTCTCTGATTTTGATAATTTTAATCATACCAGTCTCAGTAAGAGATATGTCTAGCCCAGTTTGTACAGAAATTTCCTCGTTTTTACTAGTCTTATGCCTTACAACCCATACTTAGTATTTATTCTGACAAGGTAAGTGTTTTTAAAAAAAGAATCAGAGAACAAAGAAACAAAAAAAAAGTAGGGAAAGAAAAAAGAGTAATGATGGTGAAACCAAGGCATATTAAAAAATACTGACCGAGGTAGCAGAGTTCTGCTCTAAATAGAAAAAAAAATTGGTTTATGACTTTAAATCAAAATTGAGGGAAAAACCTAGGCTCATAGGAAAAAGGGTTCATAGCTAAAGAATAACAACACCTTTATTCACCATTACTAATATTGAATTTTAAATAAAAAAGACTAAGAAGAAAAATTAATGTCATTTAAATGATTATAATGGATAATGTCCTTCAAGAGAAACATCAAAATATTAAACTGTGCCATTCATGCCTCTGAGAGAGATGGAAAGTTTGGCAGACTTTATTTTTCAGGTTTCTTTGTTAATTTGATTTACTTCAAGGCACTGGACATATCATGTGTGATCTGTGGCCAAAGGAATGACCCCAGGTCAACTAGCAACCATAAGTTATTAACTCAGAATGCCTAACAGTCTCTCCTTTAAAATTCAGGAGAAAGTCCAAGACCTGTAAGAGTTTGTCTTTGAAAAAATCCTGCAGGTTTTCAATTAGAAAATCACTATTGGGATAGAGTAATTTGAAAGTTATTTTCCTTAATCCTCATAGTTAGCACCACTGTTTTTGGAACCCATCGGGCCAGTTGGCTGAAGGGATTACTAAACAAATTTACCCAAAGTACTCTGGAATGGAAAGCATTTAGAAATGACACCCCACAGGAAAATGTCTGTTCATTCTTCAAAACATCTTCTAGGGTTGGGCTGATTCAAGCCAGATAAAAACCTGTCTGAACTGTTGCACTAAACTCAAACAGAGCAAGCATTAAACTTCTTATTTATTTATTTTTAAAGGGGAAAGGTTAAAAGAGGGCAGGTAATTCTTTAAAGACTTGGGGAAGGGGTATATTTCTTCCCAGATTTCTGTGCTATTTGACAACTGTGAGTCTCCAAGTACCACAGACTTAGTGAATCTCTAAAAAACATAATTTCTCTTATTACCATTACTATTCAATATAGTACCAGAAATGAAAAGAAAAAGAAATTGAAAAAAGAATACAGAAAAAGAGGAAATAAAGTTGTTGCTTTTTACAGTTATATAATGGTTTACTGAGAGAATATTAGAGGGTTTAGTTAAGATCTTAACTAAAAAAACTCATTGATTTCGATAATTTCTATAAAGTTTCAGAAAAGAAAATGGATCCTCATAAGTAATTAACATTTATATATGTATAAATAACAAAATCTATCAGAAACATATAGAGAAATTTTGTTTGAAATATTGATCAGTCTGCCTGCCAAGACAAATGCAGGAACTACATGAACACAATTATAAAATATTCTACATGAATAGGGACAATTGTAACTACTTGTAAAAATCTTAATTGCTTATGAGTAGACTGAGAGGATGTAAAATAAATAGCAATAATTTACTTGGTATTATATGACAATTTAGAAAAGAATTCTTTATAGAGCTAGAAAAAATAACAAAATTCATCTAAAGGAAAAAAAAGGTCAAGAATCTCCAAGGAATTAATGAAATATTAGTGGGAAGGAAGGGAATTTAATAGTACTAGATATCAAACTATACTAAGTAGTAATAATAAAAGTGATTGTGGCCTTGTTGTTCAGTTATTTCAGTCATGCCCAACTCTTTGTTATCCCATTTAGTGTTTTCTTGGCAGAGACACTGGAGTGGTTTGTCATTTCCTCATCTAGTTCGTTTTCCTGATTAGGAAACTGATGCAAACAAGGTTAAATGACTTGCCCAGAGTCACCAAACTAGTGTCTGAAGCTAGATTTGAACTCAGTTCTTTCCGATTCCAGATTCAGTGCCACCTACCTGCCCTAAAAATGAGTTGATACTGGTGAAAAAATAGAGAGATTGATAATTGAAAGAGATTAGGTACACAAAAAAGAAGCCAATGAACACAATAGCCCAATGTTTGATAAACTCAAAGATCCAATTTATGGGGCAAGAATGTAAGTTTGACAAAAAGTATTAAGAAAAGTAGAAAGCAATTTGATAGACACTCTAGGTAAAGACCAACATTTCACACCATATAACAGGTTCTAAATGGGTATGTGACTTAGACATAAAGGTTGAGATCATAAACAAATTAGCGAAGCAAGGAAGAAATTACCCGTTAGATATATGGAAAGGGAAATGTTCATGACCAAACAAGAGACAGAGAGGGTAAAATGGACAATTTTGTTTACCTAAAATATTTTTTAAAGTTTTTGTTCAAATAAAGCCATAAGAACTAAAAACAGAAATAAAACAAATAAAGGGAGAAAATCAGCAGAGGACATTTCTCTGTTTAATTCCCTATTTCTTATATATAATAAAATTATCTACTCTTATAAGAATAAGAACTCCAATTGATAAATGATCAAAGGGCATGAGCACTCTGTTTTCTAGAGAAGAAGTCCAAGAGTTGATAATCATATAAAAATGTTATAAGTCACTAATAACTAAAGAAATCAATATTAAAACCATTCTGATATGATAAAGGGAAATTATTAATAGGTAGACTACATTGTTGTTGGGCTGATTCAATCATTTTGGAGAGTAATCTGGAATTATACTCAAAGAGCTATAAAAGCATGTATATCTTTTGACCCAGTGATAGCACTATTAGTTTTATTTCCTAAGCAATCAAAGAAACAGAAACTATATGTTCTAAAATATTTATAACAGTTCTTTCTGTGGTGGCAAAGAACTGGAAACTGAAGAGATATCCATCAATTAGAGAATGGCTGAACAAGATAAGGTATGTGATTGTAACAGAATACTATTGTGCCATAAGAAATGACAAACATGATGATTACAAATAAAACTTGGAAAGACACATAAAATGATGCAAAGCGAAATGAGTAGAACCAGGAAAATACTGTACACAGAAACAACAATAATGTATGATGATCAACTGTGTATGTCAACTATTATCAAGAAGTCAAGGACCCAGGACAGAAAGGGATATCCACTACTATAGAAGGAACTGGTAGATTCTGAATGCCTATTGAAACATATCATTTTTTACTTTATTTCTTCTCTGATTTTCTCTAATGTAGCCAATATGTCTCTTTTTTCACAACGTGATGAACATGGAAATATATATGATAATACATGTACAATCTATATCATATTGCCTGCTTTCTTAGGGAGGAGGGATGGATAGGAGGGGGGAAAACAAATGAGACACAATTTTTTGACATAGGTAATATGAAAATTTGTTTCTCTTGGATGAGCATATTTATTATAATGTATTATATATTTATAGCAATCATGTATTATAATATTGTTATGCTACATATTATGTAAACTATATATGTAAATAAATAGGAACAACATTCTGAAGTTATTCCTCACACATCTCAATTTGGCAAAGTTGGTAAAAAGGGAAAATAATAAACAATGGAGGAGTTATGGAAAAACATGCTTATTAATACACAGATGGTAGAACTGCTTTAGCCATCCTAGAAAGCAATTTGGAACTCTGCCCTAAAGGTGACTAAACTGTGTGTACCCTTTGACCTAACACTACTACTTTTAGGTCTATTATCTGACAAAAAAGGAAGTGGACCTCATATGTACAAAAATATTTATGATAGTTCTTTTTGTGGTAGCAAAGACTTGGAAACTGAGGAGATGCTCATCAAAGGGGGAAGAGTTGAAGAACGTAAAGTATATGAATGTGATTGATGATTATGCTTATAAGGAATGATGTAGGAAGATAATTTCAGAGAAATCTGAAAATATTTGTATAAACTGATATAGAATAACATGGGCAGAATCAGGGGAATTTATATAGTAACAACAATATAAAGACAATCAACTTGGAAAGTCTTAAGAATTCTTATAAACACACATCCTGATAGAGGGATAATGGAATCAGGGAACATATTGAGATATATTTGGGAGGAGCATGGCTAATGGGAGAATTTATTTTGATTTGAGATATATATGTGCATTGTATGTAGATGTATATTATATATATATTCATTTATAATAAGGTTTTTTCTTGCTTTCTCAATTGAAGGTTGGGGAAGTGGGAAGGAAAGAATATAGATCTTTGGTTTTTTTACTGTAATAAGATAATGTATGATAGAAGATTCATTAAAAAACACATCCCTGTATTATTATTTCTATTTCTTAAACAGCGGAAATTATATGTCACCAAGAATTTTGAAATAACGCATAGCTCTCCAAGTTTCTAGCACAGTGGTAAGTTGAATCCATCAGTTTGTGCATGTCTGAGAAGATATGGCAAAAATGCAATCTTATAAAGTGGGTAAGAGGACTGAAGTTTTCAACAACTAAAATACCACATTATAACACTTGGGTTTTGCTGCTGACAGATATATATATATATATAAGATCAGAATTCAGGCTAGGTGGATGGAGCACAGTGACCTTGCCTCCTTAGTCTACCTTTTATTCTAGCTTCAATTCATTTGCAGCTGAGACAGAATGTATAAGATTATGGGGGCCCTATATCAGATAAGTATCATCATAAGAAGCTTTGATCTTCTGCCAAGACTTTAGGGTCCAAAAGGAAAGAATTCATCTTAGCTTATGGTAACTTTTCCTGGCATTCATTAGTGGCTATATTTGTTCGGTGTTGTCCAACTCTTCATGACTCAAACTTGGGGTTTTCTCAACAAAGATGCTGGAGTAGTTCACCATTTCCTTCTCCAGATCATTTTATAGATGAGGAAACTGAGGCCAACAAAGTAAAGTGATTTGCTATGGGTCACATAGCTAGTAAATATCTGAGGCCAAATCTGAACTCAAGAAGATGAGCCTCCCTGACTCCACAGCCAGTACTCCATCCCAACCTTCCTCTCCAGTAGCTATACTACATAGTATAGCACTGAGTTTTTCCGTCAATGTTAAGGACAAATTTAAAGTGTTTTCAACCTACCTTTAACAAGAAGTTAAACAGTTAGTTAAACAGAAGTTGGGATGACTCAATTGACTCTGAAGAAAAGACCCCAGAAAATAAAAGTGGGGAACAATGTCAAGCAGAGAGACACTGAGACCAGCAGAGCAAAGTGCCAAGAGAGACTATGTGATCAGATCGGCAGAGCTGAGGGAAGCTGAGTGGAACAGGATCCACCGAGTTACTACACCCAGATAGGAACTGTCCAAGTGAGCCCAGTGGACTGACATGTCTGGCAGACATGTCATATTAAGAGAGAGCTTGTCCTGCATTTACGGAGGAAAACTTCTATTTCAAATCCTCTTCGTTTATTAAATGCCTTTGTTTAGAATTGATTCTCAAAGATGAGAGAAAAAGTAAACACATGACTGAGGGCTCATGATCTGATGGTTTTAATGAACATAGACCCACAATGTTTGCATTGCTGCTATTATTCCAGGTACTGGCTTAATAATGTTAGGTACAGTAGTGGTCACATAAAAGAGACTGAAAAAGAACAGTCCATTTATTATTTAATTTCTGACTTAAGCAAGAGATTTTATTGGACTGTGTCTTTGTTGTCCAGTAGAAAAGAATAGGAAGATGTATATATTGGAGATGTAAGTGAGGAAGGAGGAAAAGTTCAACCTTCTGATGAGTTTAGTTGAATATGAAGCTTTAAAAAATGTGTCATTGCATCGTTTTTTATACTTATGTCCCCAAATAATCTTTCTAGACCACTACCTATTTAGTAAGCATAAGAGGGACAAGATATTCCGAACACGTGAAATTTTAATGAAGCAAACATAAATGATTACTGTGAGGGAAAAAAGAAGGAAGTCATCTAAAGAGAATGATGTGGGAACTCAGAGAACAACTGGGATTTTTATATATGCAGAAGACAGAAGGAAAGACATCAACTATAAAAACAATACCAAGAGATAAAATGACACTATATGAAGGCTGAGAAATTGCATTAAATACTTCAGGAAAAAAAAATAAGGGAGATTTTTAAGGAAAATTAGGAAATAAGCAGATAATGAAAGTTATCACTTAGATTATTGCTTTCCTTGGATGAGAAGTTGATAATAGACAGAAAAGACAAAGCAAATCCAATTTTGCTTCTTTTACATCGAAAAGAATGACCCTTAGATTGGGAAAGAAAAAAAAACAAAAATTATTTTCAGGGAGTGGAAACACAAGAAAAGGAGAGTATAATAAAAGAGCATAAAGCTGTCCTCACTGAATTCATGTCATCAGGCCCAGATGAAGTACAAGGCAGGGTACTTATTTTAATCATTGCTAAATGGCTGAAAAATACTTGAAAAATTGTGGAGAACAGTTGAAATGTCACAGAATTAGAGATGACTAAATACATCCATTTTCAAAATGTAAAGAATTTGAATCTTCAGACTGTAGGTAGTGATCCTCACTCCAATGCCTATCAAAATTCTAGATTATATTATTAAAGGGATGTTCTGTGGACATTTAGAAAAGGAAGTAATGATCACTAAAAATTAGCATGTTTACATTAAAAAAGAACAACAGCATGTTGCTCAGTTTTAACAGTTGTATCCAACTCTTCATGACCTCATTTGAGATTTTCTTGGTAAAGATACTGGAATGGTTTGCCATTTCCTTTTCTGGATCATTTTATAAATGAGGAAACTGAGTCAAGCAGACTTAAGTGACTTGCCTAAGGTCTCATAGCTAGTAAATATCTGAGGCTAGATTTGAACTCAGCAAATGGGTCTTCCTTACCCTCTGAGTATCAGCATTCTATATACTGTGTTATCTAGCTGCCCCAAAAGAGCTAATACCAGGCAAATCTCAGTTATTATTATGATAGTTACTTGGATTTCAGGCAGGCATTTGAAAAATCATCTCACTATAAATTGCAGATAAAGTGGGAAAATACAGGTTTGACAGTTAAATAATTTTTATCAAGTTTGCAATGTGTTTTTTTTTTACTTTTAAAATATTGTTTCATGTTTACATATTTAATTTTCTTTCCTTTCCCCTCTTCCCTCCCCACCCCCAGATCCAATAAGCACTTCCATTGGGTTATACAAATGTTATCACTTGTGCCTATTTCCATGTTATTCATTTTTGCAATAAAGAATTCTTTTAAAACCAAAACCCCAAATCATATATCCATATAAGCAAATGATAGTCCATTTGTTTTTCTTCGGTGTTTCTAATCCCACAGTTCTTTCTCCCTATGTGGATATCATTCTTTCTCATATGTCCATTGGGATTGTCTTATGTTAACAAAGTCCATTGCATTGTATTGTTCCACAATGTTTTGCTTTCTGTGTATAATATTCTCTTGGTTCTGCTCATTTCACTCTGCATAAATTCCTGGAGGTTCTTTCAGTTCATATAGAAATCCTCTAGTTCATCATTCCTTACAACACAGTAGTATTCCCTCACCATCATATACCATAATTTGTTCAGCCATTCCCTAATCGAGGGGCACCCCCTCATTTTCCAATTTTTTGCCACTACAAAAAGCATAGCTATGAATATTTTTGTACAAACATTTTTCATTATTCTCTTTAGAGTACAAACCTAGTAGTGATATTTCTGGATCAAAGGGTATGCTTTTAAAGCCCTTTGGACATAGTTCTAAACTGTCCTCCAGAATGGTTGGATCAATTCACAACTCCACCAGCAATCCATTAGTGTCCCAATTTTACCACAATCCCTGCAACATTTATTATTTGCCTTTATTGTCATATTGGTCTATCTGCTAGATGTGAGGTGGCATATCAGCATTGTTTCAATTTGTATTTCTTTAATTATGAGAGACTTAGAACACTTTTATGTTTTTATTGATAGTTTTGATTTCTTTATCTGAAAACTGCCTATTCATGTTCCTTGACCATTTGTCAATTAGGGAATGGCTTGATTTTTTTTCTACACTTGACTTAGATCCTTATAAATTTGAGAAATTAAACCTTTGTCAGAGGTTTTTGTTATACAAAAATTTTCCCAATTTGTTGCTTCCCTTCTAATTTTGGTTACATTGGTTTTGTTTGTACAAAAGCTTTTTAATTTAATGTAATCAAAACTATTCATTTTACATTTAGTAATGTTCTCTATCTCTTGCTTGCACTTAAATTCCTTCCTATAAAAGAGGGGAAGATGAAGTCTCAGAGAGGCTATAGTCAAAGAAACTTGGGATTTATAGTCAAAGAGTTTCCAAATCAGACCTTTAGCTTACCTGTGTGACCTTGGGCAAGTCACCTAACTTTTCTAAGCTTATTTGTTCATCAACTAAATAAACTCTAAGACCCTCTTTTGTTCTAAATATACCATCTAGTCTTTGGGTTAAGAGAAAGGTGACAGTAGGGGCTGTAATAATGATTGATACAGCTAGTGGAGAGAGCACTGGACCTGGAATCAGGAAGACTCATCTTCCTGAGTACAAATCTGATTTCAGACACTTACCAACTGTGTGACCCTGAGCAAGTCACTTCACCCTGTTTGCCGCAGCCTTGTGTATAAAATGAGCATGAGAAGAAAATGGCAAACTACCACTTCAATATCTTGGTGGAGAAAACCCCAAATGGGATCATGAAGAGTCAGACACAACTGAAACAAGTGAACAGCATCAGTTGATGATCTGGGATCACATGAGTTACTCAGAGAATATACAATTTGTTGCATAAAGCAATATCCTCTTTTTAAAAGGTACTCAAATAAATATAGAATGAAGATTGGACTATTTCTACATGTATAATTTCAATCCTAAATTGAGTCAAATGACTGATTATTTTGAATCCAGACAAACAACCAGTCACTCACTCACTTCTCTCCAGCAACCCTCAGACCTTCCCCACAAATCCTTCTTTTGTGGATGTTACTAGACAACATATGGCCAACTCTTCTAATGGCTTGATGAGAAAAACATTCTTAGAAGCAACTTCTCTGCAGTCATAAACATTCTTTATGGCAATAAAGCTTCGTGTCCTATGCTTACAGATCAGAACTTTATAGCTTTATTTGAGAATTTACGAAAATTTTATCTATGTATATCCTTACATTTCTTGTCTCAGAGAAATGGTATTTTGGAACTTTTTTTTAGGACTATGGTGTTAGATCTTCCTTTATTCTTAAAGAAGGAATAAAGGAATAGGTCTACATGCATGACATTCTGGGTATGTTCAGCCACACCTTAATGTCTCACAAATAATTTGGCATTTTATGTCTCACAGGCTCAAGGGATCAAAGCTTTGAAGATGTGTTTTGAAAGTTAAGTTTAGTCAGTTAAAAAAATAAATTTAGGTAACTTTTAAATGTGTTTTTAATGAATAAAAATGTCCTTTTCAATTGTGTCTTTAATAAGTGTTTACTTTGAAAAAATAAAATTCCCTGGGCAGCATTCCTAATGAAATGTTCTGGGCATTTCTTTGAGGGAGAGAGGAAAGAGGAGAGGAAGGGGGAAAGGATGAGCCGGGATAAATATGTTTACTTTAAGACACAGAAGTTTTCTCCCTTTCACTTCCCCCAACTCAGAGCTAGCAATCCAAGTGCAGGGTTCCAGGGTGGAAACAGAGCAGGATGAAGGAGAAAACAGAACATACACTTCTTTCCACGTCCAATTCATGTGGCCCCATTGGATTTTGCCTATGGGATAAAAAACAGGTCTGTGTTCACTCTTGCCTCCTAAATCAAATAACATGAGACTGCAATCTGTGATTTTCCTATTTTTCTGCAGAGTGCACACCAGAGTCTATTATGTCATAGTAATCGTAAAAGAACTTTAATCACTTGCCTGTGTACAACGTAGAGAAATAAGAAAAGGTCACTAGATTTGCTAACTAAGAAAACTGTATTTTCAGTTGAATGACAGTGTTAGAGGTCATATTGCAGAGGCTTTTGAAGCATTGGTGTTATTCAGTTGGTTAGTAGTGTCTTTGCAACATATACATAGCTCACTAGATCCTTCTATCCCCCACTATCTCCCATAGTCTATCCCCAACTCATGTTCATTGTTTCTGTGATACTCTCTATCCATCTCATCCCCTTCTCCTTTTGCCTTTAATCTTTCTCAACAGTAGGGCCTTTTCCAATGAATTTTGTCATCTCATTATGTGGCCAGGCAGAGTATTGAAGCTTCAACTTCAATATTTGACCTTTTGATGAAGAGTCTGAATTTCTTCAAGTGTTGACTGATTTGACTTCCTTGCTGTCCAGAGGACTCTCAAAAGTGTTCTCCAGAACCATAATTTGAAAGCATGGATTCTGCAGAGCTCAGCTTTCCTCATAGTCCAACTCTTACCTCCATATATTGTACTGGAAAAACCATAGCTTTGACAATACGGACCTTTGTTGGCAAGGTGATATCTCGGCTTTTTAGTATGCTGTCTAGATTTGCCATAGCTTTCCTTCCAAGGAGCAAGCATCTTCTAACTTTGTGGCTATAATTGCCATCTGCAGTGATATTTGAGCCAAAGAATATGAAAATGGATAGCGCTCCCTTTTTTTCTCTCCCTCTTATCTGTCAGGAAATGATGAAACCAATTGCTAAGACCTTAGTTTTTTTATATTAAGCTACCAGCCAGCTTTTACACTCTCTTCCTTCACTCGGGATGCTAGATGGCAGGCTTTGATGTCCTTGTTCTTTTTAGAAAACAGTTTATACCATAAGTCGCTTGTTGAGCAAAATGGATTCTCTACTATCTGCTTGCATTCTTGTCTTAATAGTTCCCCTTCAGAGCACAGTCATTTTTTGCTTCATTCAGATTTGTAAAGCAGTTTCAAGCTCTTTTAGCACCCACCCATCCTTGCAGCACTTTGAGGAAGAGCTAAGCAATTTTGGTGGCAAGTAATTATCTTAATAAAGAGAACTGCCAAGCTCCTTAGATCTTCTCTAATGTTCTGAGGAGTTTCTCTATCTCAGGCTATTGATAATCAAAGCACCATGCAGCCAGTTCTTCAATAGGAAGGATTCTGTTTTCACCAATCAGCTTTCAACCACATCACATCTCCTCTCCAGTAATCACAGATCATTCCATAGCAGTTATAAAGGCTATCTTTCCCACTGCTGCCTGTTTCTCTAAAACTTCTGAGGTCAATAAAGGATCACAAAGGCTGAAAACCTCTTCTGATGTTTCACCCCACTCAAGGTTTAGATGGCAATGGAGGCAATAATAAGAAAATAATTAGCTCATAGCAAAGGAAGACCTCTTCTTATTAGAGTAGATATCCAGCAAATGGTTGCAGAACTTGTCCTTTAGTTCAGTTCCTATAGTCAATCTTCTGTTAAATAGCACCTTTCATTGCCTCCTTTTTCTTTAGTTCCTGACCTCTCTTGTACTTAGTTTCTTATGCTGCTTTTATCTTTTTTTTTAAACCCTTATTTTCTGGCTTTGATAAAATGAACTGATATTATTGTTTTCAAAGAAGAAGAGTGGTAAAGGTTAGGCATTGGGGTTAAGTGACTTGCCAGGATTGCACAGGTAGGAAGTATCTGAGATGAGATTTGAACTCAAGACCTCCTCAAGACTTCCTATCTCCTGACATGGCACTCTATCCACTGAACCTCATAGCTGCCGCTTGCTTTCTTCATGTGGTACCTCTTAATACTCTTCTCTTGATTTCAAATACCTCAAATTTATTCCTCCTAAATTGTGACTCACTTCAAACTTATGATAGGAAACTAAAAAAAAAAAATCCCTGTTTCTTTAAGATATGCCTTGGAAAAAAATCATCTTATCTAGACAGAGCTATGAGATCTCTAACATCTGTTATCAGACTTCTGAAAAGTCCTATGTAAATTAACTGATGGGCCAAAATGCCTTGCAGACATCTTTAACTCACTTGGTGTTCAGTATTCCAACAGGTCTTCTCTGAATTATTATCCAAATGGCAGTTTTGTTTCAGGTCCTCAGAACAATCTATGCCTTCCACAAGCATTTTTTTTCCTAAGAGGGTGTGTTTCTTCTCAAACTGATTTTATCAGTGTTCTTTACATAAATGTTCTTTTGTTGTCCCCCTTCAACAACCAAAATGTCCACATAACAAAGGTGTAGTGCCTAACAGAAAATTTGAATGAAATGAAGCAGGGTATAGACAGTAGATTCAAAAGAACAATGTAAACAATGATTACAAGAATGGAAACAAAATTTCCGTGGAGAGGCAACAAGTCTTTGGTCTATTACAAAGGTTGGAATTTGTACCAAAGTGTCCAAGTTAAAAGGTACATGCTTCCTGTCTTGGAGGAAGGGAGAGATTTGTTTTACTGAGGTTTCCTGATAACTCTCTGTCATGTTCAAATATGTCAATAACTTTGAAAGAAATATTTGCAATTAGCTAAAGATTTTAATATACATCACAACAATCTGCTTGTGATACTTACCATAGCTGTCTTAACTTTGGTCTCTTACCACTTCTGTGGCCCTGGGATAGTAGATAATGATTTGCTTAGATTTCTTGGACATTATTTTTTCCTACAAACCCTGCATGCTTCCCAAATTCCCTGTTGTCACTGAGGGCATGCCTAGACATTCAGGCTCATAATTTCATGGCCCACTTTTCTCTTGTCTTCAAGCCACATAGTCAATCTGTGACCAGTATTATATTATCTACTTTAACCAAAAAAAAAATGAACTTGGCCCTTCCCTTTCTTTCCAATCATCTTACATACACCTTACCTTTTGCCATGTATTTTTTTTTTTATCCACTGACACTGACATCCTTGCTGCTCCATCAATATGATATTCTGTCTCTTGGTCCTAGGTATTTTCTCCAGCTCTCCCCAATGCTTAGAATGTTCTTTATCTTTGCCTCCTGGCTTTTCCGGCTTCTTTTGAGACTCAACTTATATCGCATTTTTTTTCAGGAAACCTTCCCCCGCTCCTTTTAATTCTAGTACCTTCCCTTTCTTAATTATTTCCTACTGATCATATAGATAGCTTGTTCATACATATGTATTTGCTTGTTGTCTTCCCTATTAGGCTGTTAATTTCTTGAGACCAGGTGCTGCCTTTTTTTTCTCTTTTTATGTTCCTCTTTCTTGCTAGGGTTGCTGTGAGGATAAATGCTTAGCACAGTGCTTGGTACATAGTAAGCACTACATATAAACATTAACTTTATTATTACCATTATTATTTAAATGGACTTATCCTTAGAAAAGGGCAGAACTTTCTGTCCTCTTTAGATCTGGGAACCCAGAGGCATCAAACACAGAAGCTGAGCCTCCATCCTTAGTCAAACATTCTGTTGAGGTAAAAACTGGGACTTGATTTCAGGTCTCCTCACTCCCAAGCACAATGCTTTCTCCATGATGACATTATTAAGAAAGCTTTGAACTTAAACCCAGGATATAAATGTTTCATATCTAGGGGGCAATTTGCATATAAATGCTCAATAAATGTTTATTCAATTGAATTGAACTCTGATTAGTCTAGATGTGTATCCTTTCTATTATTGAAAGAGAAGATGTGCCTATTTGATGTTAAACATCTGGATAAAATGTAAAATTTGTCAAACATTTGGATTTTTTCAAATTTCCTAAAGCTTCTTCTTAGTTCAAGGGCTTGTTTTTAGGACAACAATTTGTAAACTGTAAAACATAGAATTGTGAGCTATTACTTTTACTTTAGCCTAGGTATAGTGGATAGAGAAGAACTGCCTCAAAGTCTAGGAAAGCTGGGTTCAATTTATCTCTCAAATGTATTGGCTGCGTGACTCTGGATAGTGGAGAGTTCAAATCTGGCCTCTGACACTTAGTTGTGTGACCCTGGGCAAGTCAGTTAACTTGGTTTTCTAATTTATAAAATTACCTGGGAAAGAAAATGGCAAACCACTTCATCATTCTTGGCAAGAAAAAACAAAATTATGTCATAAAAATTCAGAAATGATGAACAATGATGGGTCAGGGAGGGCTGGGTTCAAGTTATCTTTGAAGTGTTTTGGCTGTGTGACCCTGGACAAATCTCATAGCATCTCAGTGTGTTAGCTCTCTAAGACAAGAATTTGCTAATCATAATAAGGGGAGTTTCCTCATCTTGGTTTTTCCTATATTGAAAAAATAAAAGGTTTAATGCTCAGTCTTATAGTCAGTGGGAATATACTGTCTACTGATGGGTTATATCATTAGATTTATATTCCCTGACTGCCATCTAAAGATAGAAATTTTAGAAACTTGGTTAGAATATAGATTCCTTGGCCTCTCTCCAGGGACTTTATTTATTTTTCTGAATGTTAATATTGTATTTTGCTTGCTTACAATGCACTTGATTTTAAAATCCCTTCATTCTAAACTAAAGAGGAAAATAAGGTCACTTAGTTGCTCAAGTGGCAATTAACCTCTCTACACTGGCAGGACCAAGTGACCACTCAACAGTAAAACTAGCTAGACTTTTAATGCTGTTTAGTGCTTTATTCAGGTGAGATTTTTTTTTTTTCTGTGTAAGGGTAGGAGCTGATAGAATAAATCAGCACCTCCTTCACTTAGTCTCTTACTTAAACAGACTACCAGAGTTCTCTAGCCCTGATACTTTCTGTGGGGTAAGAACATTTCTATTGAATCAATTTGATTATTATCAAACCACTATACTTAAGTAAGTCTACTTCTATTGAAATCAGTTGAGAGTATTAGCCTAAGTGTGAGAAATCCTTGAAGGTCTGTAGATGAAATGGAATGAGCTACAAACTAATTGTGGATCTGCAATTACTTTCTTGATGCGACTATAAAAGAATAGCTCAGATTAGAGCACTTGGAACCTAGAGGTGAGTAAAGAGAGAGAATTAGTCTTACTATGGCTTAATAAATTACTTATTGTTATTACTACATCTTTAATAAATACCCCTTTCCAAAAGCTAGTTGGGTCTGACTGACAAATTCACAGCAATTGATAAACGTAGGAGAAGAGGCATACTAGCTGGGGTTGGTGGGTTGTAATACTAGCATAGAAAATCATGTGCCGTGCCCTCTAGATTACCCTTAGAACCTAGAGGGGGAGAAGTAGAGGTGCCCTCTGAAGACCCAAATTGCCATTGCAAGACAAAAAGTAGCATCAGAGTCTTTGTTACACTGAGTCTGTTTTTTTTTTCTTTTTTAGAATGCAATCATTAAAACTATTTTATTTTAAACCCTTACCTTCCATCTTAGAATCAATACATATTGGTTCTAAGGTAGAAGAGTGGTAAGGGCTATGCAATGGGGGTCAAGTGATTTGCCCAGGATCACACAGGAACTGTCTGAGATCAAATTTGAACTCAGGACCTTCTGTCTGTAGGCCTAGTTCTCAATCCACTGAACAACCCAACTGCCCCCTCCCCATTATAACAATTTTAAAGTGAACAGTTCAGTCTGAAATGGTCGTTCCTTTTTTTGAATCATTGCTTCTATAATTTATTTGGCTATAAACCTTGTAATATATTTGTCCTAACTCTTCCTTTATTGTATGCAGTTGTTAATTAAATCATTTATTCTTGCTTAACTTTTGGGAGGGTTTGCAAGATTGCATATATACATAAGTGAGTACATTTAGGAACACATATATGTGCTTGTGTACACACCTTCCTAGTGTATACACATATATTAGTTTCCATAAGCTCATTACATGTTGCATTGCATGTATATGAACATAGATGTAGATATGATTTATACATATATGGATCACATGCATAAACACATAGACATGTATGTATGTATTCCTACATCCCCTCAAAGTCAGCTGGGGTTCCATTTCCTCTTCTCCAGAGATAGGTTTGTCAAATTCAAATTTTTCATTACTTCTGGCTTTTCCCTCTTATACACTACATATATATACACATTTATGAATAAAGAGTTTGGGGAACATCCTCAGATCACCTAACATGGAAGTCCTTTGCATCTTGTATTTTCCTATCATATGAGTAGGAGTAACTTCCTCTGATCACCTAAGACAAGCTATGTCTACAACTGACCTACCTTGGCAGTCTTTCTCTTTCCTGTGAGTTCTTGCTTGTGTCCATTGAGAGGACGTAGTTCACCTCTAGGGCAGGCACCATCAACTGAAATGGGAGGAAGGATACCTTCCCTGCCCCATGCCCCTTTTACACCTACAGGGGTCTGTTTCTGTTCTGTTTCACTTACCCTCAGTTTAGGTGATGAACGTGTTGCAAATCCCTTTTTACCTGAGTACCACAGAGTTTGTTCAGGTCTGTTCCTTCTGTTTGAACAGATGAGATAAAACTACAAGTTGATCAGTTAACTTACAGCTGAAATTCAGTAGCCTTTGGAACAGAACAGATTAACTCTTTGGCAGCTGAACATGGCTCTAAAATAGCTTCAAGAAGAAATTAGGAGAGCACAACTTATTTGAAATGTGATTTTGATAGAAACATAAAATATGATAATTTCCCATCAACACCAGTCTCTTAGGAAAATTTATACAAAATAAGAAATAACTATGTTGTGTGCATTTATGTGTGTACATGCATGCATTTTGGCCCTAGATGTTATACAAAACTATATAACAATGATAGTAATATTCATATAGGGTTTGTAAAGTGCTTTATATACATTATCCCATTTGATTCTCATAGTAGCTCTTTGATGTATATGCTTTCAATTAAACTCAATTTTACAGATGAGGAAACTGAGGCTCAGAAAGGTTGAACTAGTTGCCCAGGATCACACAGGTAGATTACTTGAGGTGAGACCCTCATCTTCTTAACTCCAGTGCTCTAGTCATTAGGCAACACTTCCTCTGTGTTTATAGTATATATGCATGCATATAATTGTTATATAGAAAATTAATCTAAAAATGTTACTTTGGTAATAAAAATATCATAGATAAAATGTATAGTGATAAGGAACAAAGTGTTTCAAGATGGAATACAACTAAGTTGTTGGACTTATCATCTCATATTTCCTAAATGTCCTCTGGGATCCTTTAAAGAGCATCAGCAAACTTTTTTTTTTCTGTATTTTTTAATTCCAATAGCACCATATTAAGATTTTTAGGGGATTAGACATTTGCAAGGCACCATGAAGTCTCCAAAGTAGTACTAGGTGAAAAGGGAAGGGTATAGGTAAAATAGATTTTATAGTAAAGACTCTTATTTTTATAATTCATATATTACTTGTGAAGATTGGATTTAGCTCTCTCCTGATTGTAACAATAAAGGTACTTAGCTCTTTCTTTATTGTAAATATTAAATTGTAATCCCCTGTCTATTTTTAGATTCTAATCCCCAAAGTGTAAAAACCAGTATTTAAAGTAGATCTACCCATTTTAACCACAAAAAAGGTATGAACTAACTAAAAAAAAATGTGAATTAACCACAAAAATATATGAACACCCATTTAATACATTGAGTGGGAGGCCTGTGACCCACGTGTGAAAGAGTGGGCAGTCTCGGAGAGGAGGGTCTGCTGTGATTGGTAGACATAAATTTAGGGGAGGTAATACAAAAGAAAAAGGTCTTTAAATGGTGGAAACAGACACACAGAAATTCATCAATCAGTTACTCATAATTGGACTGAAGAACAGTCACTCAGAGCTGGAGGAAAGACAGACACTTGAGGAGAGACTGGAAGAGAGACACAGGCATGGGGTGAAGACACTTGGCTGTGGAACTGGATCCCTGTTCACACAGAGCTGTGAACCTCTGAGAAAAGCCCATTGACTTGAAACTCCTTTCCCCTGACTGGTGCCTTAGAATTTCTAAATGGTTCAGAGGAAGCTGGAGCTCTCTTCTCTTCTCTTCTCTTCTCTTCTCTTCTCTTCTCTTCTCTTCTCTTCTCTTCTCTTCTCTTCTCTTCTCTTCTCTTCTCTTCTCTTCTCTTCTCTTCTCTTCTCTTCTCTTCTCTTCTCTTCTCTTCTCTTCTCTTCTCTTCTCTTTCTCTTCTCTTCTCTTCTCTTCTCTTCTCTCTCTCTCTCTCTCTCTCTCTCTCTCTCTCTCTCTCTTACTCACTCTGTCTTTCTCTCCCCTTTTCTTTCTTCTTTAATTTCTTCCCTCTATTGTAAAATAAACTACCATAAATTACATTTTACTTTAGTAATTCATTTTGGGATTTAGACATTAAGTCCCTGGTACCACCAATTAAATATTAAGTCCAACCATTAAAAATAAACATATTGAAAATGGAACCTATTCAATTTCCTGGGTTGCTAATATATTAAACTATTTTAATTCATGCTACCTTTTCTTTCATTTGTTGTCATTTTAAAAAATGGTTTGATAAATATCACAATTTGTTTGCTATGAAAAAGCCCTGGAGAAAAAGCACATTGGTTGTTTAAATACCTCTCTTCAGTTTAAAAAAAATAAATTTATGGATGTATTTTGACTTGATATAATAGATAGTACCTAGCAAACTCTACAAAGTACATTGCCAGAAATCACATTGCTTATCCATTGCTAAAAGAAAGTTCGTAACTGTCCTTTAACTTAGGTCTCAAAACTGCCTGTTTCATTCAACCAGTTTTGCAGATTCTCCATATCTACTTTATTTATATTATCCAAGTACATGTATGTGTGTATATGTATATATATAATAAATATATATTTTTGTGTTTATAAAATTTTGATCCATCTTTCATATGATCATAGGTTTTATATTGGAAGGGACCTTGGAGGCCATCTAGTCTGATCTTTTTATTTTTATAAGGTAATTGAGTCAACAGTTAGTTAAATGCCTTCTCCAAGGTCACATAGGTACTTATTATTTGAGGTGGTACCAAGGCCTCTGATTTCAGAAACAAAGCACTTTTTCACTACACAAATGATTCATTTTGTGTTAGTTCACAAAATTCTTCTCGTGTTTCTCTGAATTGTTCATGTTTCTTATTCCTTATGGAATAGAGTTACTCTATTATTTTTATATATCATGGGTTGCTCAGCTATTCTGAAATCACTGAGTATATCTTTAGTTTTCAGGTTTATATTGCCACAAATAAGGATGCTATGAACATTTTTGTAATTATGATTCTTTTTTTTGCTATCAAGAAACTCCTAGGAGCATAGTTCCATTACTAGGATTTCCAGGTTAGAGAATATAAACAATTTAGTAATTTTTCTTGTACCATTCTCTATTGCTTTCTTGAAAGGTTGGATCTGATCCAATCCAATTCAATTCAAGTTAATTTAATTATGTTGAATTCAGTGAGCATTTATTAAGATCCTGCAAGATGCTCACTATACAAAGACATGTCATTCTCAGCAGGCGCATGTTGTAGGGGGGAAGAAATAAGTAGTAAATGAACACAGAAGTAAATTTAGACAAATAAATGTTTTGGTCCAGATCTCTGATTCCATCTGAGTGGGAAACTCCCAATAAGAACATTCTCTCTGCCAGCTGCATTAGTTCTTCAACTCTAGAGTTGTCGGGTTGCTCAAGGACATTGAGAAGGTAAATTGTTTATCAAGGATCACACAGACAATGGAATATATATATATATATATATATATATATATATATATATATGGATCCTAAATCCAGATATTCCTCCTTCCATGATTGGCTTTTATTCACTATATCATATTGCTACTCAAAATGCACACCAAAAAATACAAAGCAATTTGGTTGGGAAGAAGATACTAACAAACTGAGAACTTCATGTAGGCAATGGCACCCATGTTATGTGTCAGGCACTAGAGAAATTATGGATCTTGAGGCAAGGCATACATGAATCATTCCATATAGAATATACTGCTATTAGGACTTTTTCATCTAGTGCCTTTAGCATCACATGAAAAATAGCATCCGTTCACAATTGCTTCCACTATACATTCAAAAGTATCTAGCTGGCTGATTCAGTGAACAAAATTCTGGGTCTGGAATAAGTAAGATCTAATTTCAAATCTGACCTCAGACATTCACTAGATATTTGACCCTGGACAAGTCACTTAACCTATGCTTGCCTTAATCCATTTGAGAAGGAAATGACAAACTACTTTAAAAAATATATATATTTATTTTTTCAGTTGCATGAAGAAACAATTTTTGAAAATTGCTTTCTGCCTTTTTAGGATTCACATTTTCTCTTATTCCAATTCCAATAGTTCCTTCTTTGAATGTGGGTAACATTTTCATTATGAGTTCCGTGTGATTACCTTGGAAACTTGGTTTGCTGACAATGGTTTAGTCTTTTAGAGTTGATCATTGTATAATTTCTATTTTTCTCTTGATTCTGCTCACTTGCATTAGTTCATATAAGACTTTCCAGATTTTTCTGAACAAATCCTATTTCTCATTTCTTATAGTGCAATTGTATTTCATTATAAACATATACCACAACTTGTTCATCCATTCCCCAAGGGCTGGGTAACCCCTCTGTTTCCAGTTCTTTACCACTACAAAAAAAAATCGCTAAAACTTTTTGAGTACAGGTAGGTCCTTTCACCCTTATCTCTGATCTCTTTGGGATGCAGATCCAGTAGTGGTATTGCTGGGTCAAAGTGAGGGCATAGTTTTATGGCCCTTTGAGCCTGGTTCCATATGGCTTTCCTCTCCAGAATGGTTGTATCACTTCACAGTTGTTAAGTTGGGAATTTGGGTAAGGAAAGAACAAGAGGGAACATATAAATAATTCAAATTTATTGGTTGGGAAGGGGAGGAAGGAACAGGGGTTTAGGAGAAAATTATACTAATTATCTTAACAATCTAAAACTATTTAAAACTATCTTATTAAGCTAAACAGTAAAATCCCCAATTGTCAATTCTCACACCAGAAGTCCAATCAAATGGGCCAGGATCTTCAGTTGGTTAGTCTATCTTTAATCTTCTTGATTCAAAGCTGCCAGCAGCCAGATCCAAAAGATTTCTTTTCTTCTGTTGGTCTCAGGAGAAAGCCTTTTTCAAGCCTCACACTCAGGTCCTTCCAGGCGAGATCTGATGAAGTCTGTAAGGCATAGAATATTTTCCAGATCTCTAGCCTCAGGCTCCCATGCAACCCTTAGTCACATGCTCCTGCCAATCACTCACTCTGATGTTCGCACCTCTCCGTTTTTGCAAACCATTCATCCTTTATCACACAGTTCACCAACAGTGTATGAGTGTCCTTATTTTTCCACAACCTCTCCAACACTAACTTTGCTAAGAAAATTCCATATGGGTCCATGAAGAGGCAGACATGACTAAACAATAACAAACATGTCTAGTAAGCATATTTTCACATAGTATTCCAGGGTCACTGAACTAGAGAATGTTTAAGTTGGGAGGTCCTTTTGCTGAAATAGATCAACGATCTTATTAATTTGAATAACCTTTCTTAATAGATCACAATCCATCCATCCTTGCCCTCTATGGGCAATTATTTTCCATGCCTTCCTTCAAGTTCATTAAAAGATGTGTGTGTGTGTGTGTGTGTGTGTGTGTGTGTGTGTGTGTGTGTGGCTTCTTTGTTCTCTCTGGACATAGAGTTTCATTGGCACACTTAGGCTATTTGTTTCCAATCCTGTTCTCTTGCTGCACTACTAGCCCATCATCTTTTTTTAATGCCTATATTTACTTGTTGACATCCGTTACTCTAGTTCTTCAATATTAAATGTTCTGTTTTGCAATCAGTTTTCCATGAACCTTTCCATTGACTTCTTTATTTTTAATTCTTCAGAAACTACCTAGTCTGTGACTAATATCCACACAAGTATCCTGGGGCCAAACCCCTCCAATTGTTGAAATTTCCATTCTTATTTCTCCATTTCAGCTGCTATAGTGACATATCCTTTCCCTAGCATATTTTGAGTCTTAAAATTCACATATTCTGACTCTTAGAATTCAGTAGGAGTGAAGATAGCTAGGTAGCACAATGGATACAGTGCCAGGACTGGAGTCAGGAATAGCTGGGTTCAAAGTTGTCCCCAGAGACTTTCTAACTGTGTGACCTTGAGCAAGTCACTTAACTCTGATTGCCTAGCCTTTGCCATAATTCTGTCTTAGAACTGATACCAAGAGGGAAAAAGAAAAGGATGAGGGATAAAAAAATAAATAGGGTCAAGGAGAATTAATCTGGGGAAAGAAAGAATTCAATATATCTTCAATGACTAATAATCTTGGTTTTCCTTGCCCTAGGCTTTGTGTTCTGGCATTTGCAATGAGCAGATTTTGATCGTAGAATTGACTTCCTGTTGTTCAAAGACACATTAAATCTGCCCCTTCCCCAAATTTGCTCTTTTCTATAAAGCCTCCAATGACTCCTCCTGGCAGCATTCTTCTTATAGGTTTAATGGCCTAGCTCTCCTTTAGTCATTTTACAATGACTGGTTTAGAAGCAATGAGTCCTTTGTCCCAGGGCACAAGGTGAAGCTCCCCATCCCCTATTAATGAGTTGATGGCAATGAGAACAAATTACAAAGAGAAAAAAAGTGTCAAAACAAACCCTTTGGGATTAAATGTATAGAGACAGTAGATGGTACATGGTCCACAATGAAGCTATGACTTCTGTAGACCCTCCCTTCTCAGTGTGAATGGAAAAGGTCTAGGGAATATGAGTTTGCTTAGTAAAGAATGAAAGAGTATATTTGTCAGAAATCAGAAAGTACACAGGGTACGAACAAGGGAGTTAGAGGAGGTCTGAGCAGGAGGTGAGTCCCCTTTTGTCATACTACATCCTTCTTCATCCTGGCTTAATTTTTAACATGCATGTCCTGCCCTGCTTAAATACCCATTAATTTCTTTTATAACTTAACAAATTCTTAACCTCAGTCAGGCTTTAAGCCAGAGAGGAGCTCAGAACTGGAACTGGTACAATGGGTGATGTAAGTTTCATTGGGGGCCCTCAAGCTAGGATTTCAGAAGGTCCTTCTTGCCTTTTGTTAATTATAGATTAACAGCCTTCCCTCTCTTTCTGTGACTCCTTCTATTATTTTTCCTCCTTCCTTCCCCCACCATAATTCTTCGTCTAATCATGGACCTGCTGGGTGATATTTATGTTTCTATATAGAAAGGGAAAAATTGCAACCCTTCCCCCTTCCTGTTTAAAACTAAACTAAACTAAACAGAAAAAAAAAATAAGCCACAGCACACACTCCCACTCGCTTGTTCTCTTCAGGCTGCTATTTGGTGGTAGAAAAAAACAAAGAACCAGAGGTTAGACTTCAGAAACTTGCACAATGATGAAGTGGGGAAGCAATAGGGAACCAGGAGGAGATGGAACAAAAACCAACCCACAAACTCTAGTTACTGTAACTGACATACGCTGAAATTCAACTTTTCTGCCTTGTTCAGTCACAACAAAGGTTTGAGTCTTTGATCTTTCTTGTAGGGTAAGTAGTTGGTTCCTGACCAATTAATTCATTCCTTCTTCCTCCAGGGTTCTTGAAGTCACAGAAAATGGGAGGCAGACAGTGAAAAGTTAAAATTACAGTGAAAGAGGCAGGTGTCTGGTTATCCTTTATGAAGTGTGAATAAGTTTCTCCTCGACTGAATCATAAAATGAGTGGAGAGAAAATTGACTGTTCATACTAGTCCTTAATAAGGTCAAATTCACCCCTTGTGTAGGTAGTCTTGCCAGAATATAGTAGTCAATGGGGAATTCAGCCTGAGAGAGAGAGAGAGACTGTCATCACTTTTGTAGGAGAGGAGGAGGATTTCTCTTGTCACCCCGCCATTAGTCATGACATTTTGTACCAGAACCCCAGAGGAGACAGTAGCAGGGAGCATTTATCAGGCATCTGAAGAGCTCCTGGTCGGAAACAAGTCAAAGGAGTTGAGAAAGAGCCCTAGTGACAACTTAAGTAGTATTGTGTCTAAAACAAAGGGGAGTAACCATTGCAATTTATGCCATCAAGTCATCTGTACATGTGTGTGTATATATATATACATATATATATATATATATGTATATATATATGTACACATATATAGATTTTTCCTTCCTAAAAGTAAGAAATGTCCTTAAATGAAATAGTTTGTTCAAGAGTTTTTCCCCTTCACTAGAAGTCTTCTAGGAAGTAGCTTGGTGGCTCAGTGGATAGTGTGCTGGGTCTGGAGTTAGCAAGACCTGAATTCAAATATGATCTTAGACACTATGTGGCACTAGGCATGTTATTTCACTTCTGATCTCATGACAAAAGGCTCTACTGGAGAAGAAAATGGCAAACTGCTCCAGTATCCTTGCCAAGGAAACCCATGGGGTCATGAAGAGTCAGACATGACTAGACAATAGGAGTCTTCAAGGCAGAGGCTGGATGACCATTTACTGTTTTAGGGGTTGGTTCAGATTCAAGTTAAATTTTACCTCCTTCAAGATCCTTTACAACTCAGATTCTGTGATATCTGTTGGATTATACAACATTTCTGATTTCTCTCTGCATGAGAAACCCTTCTCACAGGGTGTAGCTTTAGCATATATAGAGGTTAAATGGTTTGCCCATGGTGCTATTAAATGCCATTCAGAATTTAAGTCCATGCCTTCCTGATTCCTAGACCTGAATTTAATGCACCAAGCCAGGCTACCTTTTTTTTCTGTGATGCATTATATAATATGTAATACATGCAAATACACAATGATATTAAAGAGAGAGAGAAAGAAAGAGAGTGACAGAGGAAGAGAGACAGAGAGAGATAGGGACAGAAAGAGACAGAGAGAGACAGACAGACAGACAGAGAGACAGAGAGACAGAAAGAGAGACAGACAGACAGAGAGAGGTAAGAAGGTATACTTAGAAACCAGGAAAGGGATAATTATAGGTACTCTTTTGTAATCAATACAAAAATCAAGCTTTCTCAGGTGGAGGTCTCATTTGTAATCTAATATCATCATAGTCATAAATATTTCATTAAAGCCCTATCTAGGGTATTTCCTGGTTCTCTGATCTCTTTGATTGTTGGTTTCTATAATTAGCAATTTCCTTTTATTTTAAGTTTCCAATATGTTTTCTTCATTCCTGCTACTCCTTAATAAAGTTGCCTTTTGTTGGTTAATTATTTCAAAGGCTTAAAAGTCTAGCTCAGTTATCTTTCACTCTATAAGTAATAAATCCAGTCTTGGTGACTAAAGCACTATAGACCTGTCTCACATCACAAAACAGTCTATGAGCCCATTTGATTCAATTTCTTTATTTTACAGACAAGGAAACTGAGGCTGAGAGCTGTTAAGTAACAAATCACACAGCAGGTTAATAGCATAACAACCTAGAGTCCCTTAGGCAAGAGTAAGGATTCTTAGCTCTTCATCCCACACATCTCCATGGCAACACTCAAGAAAATATCTGCAGAAGCTATGATTAAATACTGGGTACTTCTAAAGATGATCTTTGATTTTCTATTAATGGTACTAAATGGTGTTTATATAGTACTTAAAAGTTTCCAAAGAATGATCAAAGGAGGAGAACTGGCAGTTTTCAGATCAAGAAATTAAAACCATCTATAGTCATATAAAAACATTTCTCTAAGTCACTCTTGATTAGAGAAATGCAAATTAAAACAACTCTGAGATACTACCTCACACCTATCGGATTGGACAATATGGCAGTAAATAAAAGTTGTAAATGCTGGAGAGGATGTGGCCAAATTGGGACACTAATGCATTGTTGGTGGAGTTGTGAACTGATTCAACAGTTCTGGAGAACAATTTGGAATTATGCCCAAAGGGCACTAAAACTTTGATGCATCAATACCACTACTATGACTGCATTCCAACAAGAATATTTTTCAAAACAGAATGGGACCTATTTGTCCAAATATTTTTATTGCAGATATTTTTGTGATGGCAAAAGAATTAAAAAGTGAGTGATTGCCAATTAAATGGGCAATGGTTGAAAAAGTTGTGGTATATAATTATTATGGAATACTATTGTGTGATAAGCCATAATGAGCAGGATGTTTTTGGGAAAATATGGAAAGATTTATATCAACAAACGCAAAGTGAAGTTAGAATATTATACAGTTACAGCAATATTTTTGATGAACAAATGTGAATGATCTAGTTTTCTTAGCAATGCAGTGATTCAAGACAATCCCAGAGACTCTTGATGAAAAATACCAGTTTGAATGCATACCAAAACATACTGCATTTCACTTTCTTTCTTTTTTATTCAATTTGAGATCTCTTCCACAAAAAGACTAAGATAGAAAAAAAATTTTATATAATTGCACATGTAAGATCTATATCAAATTGCTTACTGTCCCAGGGAATGGGGAGTGGGAGGAGGGAATAAAGAAGGTAAGGTGGACATTCATCAGTGAGGGTTGAACATGGTTGGATTGGAGAAAAACTGTGATTTTTTTTTTTATCATAGGGGAGGTATGTTGTAATATATTTTGTCAGCTCTTAATTCAGGGACTCTTTACCTTGGGCTCATTATCTTATAAATTCTATGAGATGCCTTTGATTAGCTGGTAAAGCCTATGGACCCCTTCATAGAATATTATTAAATACTTAAAATACAAAGGATCTCAAAAGAAACCAATTATGCTGAAATAAATATAAAATTGTTTTCCCATTCAAAAAAAAAAGTTTCCACTGGTTTGTGCATTAGGTACTTCTTTTGAGCCTCATAATGTAACCTACCTACCAGTGAGGAAGACTTTACAATTGTTATTACCAATCTTTTCTCCTATGAAGAGATAAGAAAACTGAGGCCGAAAAGGAGGAAGTGACTTGTACAAGGTCCCATCATTCTTATGGACAGAAGCAGGATTTAAATCTAGATCTTCCTGACTTTAAACTAGTATCAACATTGCAGTCCCTATGGTCGATCTTTTCCATTTGGATTTGAGACTCACTGCAGCTGGGGACTCAAAGAAGGATAATATTATCTACCCAACTTTACAGATTTGTTTAATGGATCTCATGAAATAATTGAATAAACGGGAAAAGCTCTATCTAAAGGGTAAGAACAATATTTGAAAAATGTAAGGGATCATTCTTGTAATATAAATCCTCAATTAAAAAGGGTGTTTCCTATCACTCCTCTATACTGCAAGTTTGGAGTTCTTCAATTACCTGTTTGGATCATCTCTTATAATGCCTTCTGTAATTGTAGCAGTTCTATTTCTACCTTTCTTTGAATGTTTACATTGAACTGATGCAGTCTGATTGCCCTCCCTCAGGCTGAAGTTGAATGAGTGAACCTCCTTCACCTTTGCTTACAAGGGCTCACTGAAGGCAGGAAATCAGCCTTCATTCTCCATCTGCTCTTCAATCATGGTCAGAGACTGACGAGGGTGCTAATTGTGATGGGAACATCTGTCTACTAGAGAAAGAAGGCTATTTCCCTGAAGAGTTCTCCCCACTATTTCTTCTACCCTCATTCTGCTTGGAGCTCAGATAGACAACAGGAAAATGAATGCTACTTCCAGGGCAAGTAGGTTCCCATTGGAGACCTCCTCAACCTCCAGGGAGATCATGAGAGAAGGATAAAAATAAGAATTTGGAGAAAAGATAGTCTGAAAAGGATGATGAAAGGGACAAGTGGGTGCAGACTGCTCTGTAGCTAGATAAGAAGAGATTTTGAGAAACTTCAGTCACATCTTCATTATGATACTATTAGATACCAATTTAGAAATATTGTGCTATTAAGGTCAATCTGTTCTCTACCCCCAACTAATCAGCTAAATAAAAGAAGAATTAAATTATAATCATAGTTGAATTATGCATTAGGAGAGCTCCCTCCCCTCTCCCTCCATCCCCCACCAAGTTTATTTGCTCTGCTGTAGGTTGAAAAATTCTTTTGCTAATTGGCTTATGCATGGCGATATTTTAAATACTGTATGAGTACTTTTTGACCTTTCTCCTGAGCCTATTAAAGAAGGGAGACAAAACACAAACATTGCTTGGCATTTTACAGTACATGCCCTCTGCCAGATAATTTTTCTCTGGATTTTTAGACGAGCTTTGTTATATTTAGAGAATTTTGTTTGAATCAGGTTAGTTTGCATACCTTAGTGCTAAAGGCTTTGCATTCATACAGTCATTGATTTATAGCTTCAAGAGACCTTGGAAATCATGTAGTACAACCCCCTTATTTTCTAAATAAAGAGAAGACCTGAGAAGTTAAGGTAATACTACAGTTAGGAACAGAATCAGGATTTAAATCCAGATTCCCTCATTCCAAGTCCAGCATTCTGTACCATTTATTCAACATCATAATTTACTAATGAAGAAAGCCCCCTATAGAATACTATTTGGTCTTTCAATTTTGTCTATTTAGCCTCAAAATTAGCCCATAATTCTAACTAAAATAGATTCTATTTCTAGGCTTTGGGAATTTCTTTCTTTTTGGTAGTGGTATATGCTGTATTTTTCACCATTGAAAAGACTGGTTGCTCTGAGGTTCCAAATGGCTAAACGTTATTAGCTGCATATTTCATTTTCTATCACTTTTCTAGGTCAACTTTCTAAGGAAGCAGGAAAATGAAGAGTAATGCTTTGGATCTGAATTGAATAGGTCAATGTACTAGGCTACATTATAAATGTATATACATGTTTTTACACACATATATGTAGACACAGTGAATACTAGTCAATACATATATTTATATGTGTGTATACACACAATTATGTATACATGTCTACATATTTATATGTGTATGTATATACACATACATGTGAATATTATATATATATATGTATATATATATATACATACTGTCAACATGGAATCTAGAAACCCCAAACTTATAGCCTAGTAAGATCTGATGAACACCAAGTTTTAGGATGTGGGTTTCAAAAACTAATAATCAATAACTACATATTATGTTTTCAAAGTTTTGTTAATAATAGCTAGGACAAAAGAACTGCCTGAATTCAGCCCAGTCACAGGTCCAAAAAGAGGAAGAGGGAGGAGTTACAGCCACTTAAATACAATCATGCAAAATGGGGGACACAGGAAAAGGGAATTTCGGGAAATTCTAAGGAACTTCTGGGGGATGAAGTCCAAAGGCTCAAAATTTCCATTTATACAATGACTAGATTCTAAATTGGAGACCCCAAAGCTTGTACTTGTTCCTGTGACAATCCACCCTGAGGGGAATCACAGGCCAACAGTTTCAGACTGAATAATGGACACTAAGGTAAAGACAACCCACTTGAGGTGGAGGCTAAGCCCAAGCCCAGTGACTCTTCCAGTCTCCAAAGTCTCTCCCAGTATATCACACCCTCCTTCTGAGGATCAAATTCAGGACCTTCAGTTTTTGAGCCTGACGAGCTGCCTATTGAGCTAAAGAGTCACTCAGCATGGGCTTAGCCTCCACCTCAAGTGGATTGTCTTTTTACCTTAGGGTCCATTATTCAGTCTGAAATTCCTGGCCTGTGATTCCCCTTAGGGTGGATTCTCACAGGAAAAAGTACAAGCTTTGGGATCTCCAATTTACAAGCTAGTCCTAAAACTTGGGGTTCATCAGATCTTAGTAGACTACAAGTTTGGGATTTCTAGATTCCATGTTGACAGTATGTATATAGTTGTTAGTCATTTCAGTTGTGCCAGATTCTTTCCAAGTCCATTTGGGTTTTGGAATAGTTTACCATTTCTTAACTGAGGTAGATGGCTTGCCCAGGGTCACCCAGATAACAAGTATCTGAGGTCAAATTTGAACCCAGGTCTTCCTGATTCCAAGCGTCTCTTTCTCTGTCTCTGTGTCTCTCTGACTCTCTCTCTCTCAGGTACCTTCCAAGGTTCTCATGAAGGTCAAGGGAAATCCTATTTGTAAAGCACTTAGTCCAGTGTCTGGCACCAAAAAGTGCTATATAAATGGCAGATATTGTTATTACATCTTGCAGGTACCTCATTATTTTCATGTTTTCATTCCCTTTTAGAATGTGAACTTGGCAAGAACAGGTCTGATTTGCCTTTTTTGTTGTTGTTGTTATCTTCAGCATTTAATGAATTTCCTAGCACAAAGTGAGCATAAATGTTTGTTGATAGTCTAACCAAAATAATGATGAGTATTATAGTAACTCTTCAATGCTTCAAATGATCCAAGGTTTAATTAGTAATGGTACTCCTCCTACTTATGCAAACTGGGACTACAAAGTGCCTTAGGAGGCAGTTTTATGAATTGTTGTGGCCAGAAATTGTTCTCCACCCTGGTGACCTACCTTTTGGTGATGAACCTCTCTAAACTTTGCTGGACTGATTCTCAGACAATAGACTCCCAATTCAACTTACAAGCTTCTCTAGCTTGGCAAGACTTGCCAGAGCTTGTCCTCAACTGGTATTTGCTTCAAGACAAACCAGGAGGGACTTGTAAGAAGCAAGACAAGAAACTCATCCCCCTCAGTGTTACTTCTAGAACTTTGAGACAGAAAATATTTGCCACCCTTTGGGGAACTGAATTTCAATTTTAGGGAATACCAATTTTAGTAGGCACTGGGGAAGTCTTCAGAGTGGGTGCTACCCAGGTACTAGGGCAGTGTTATCCACAGTTGTCTCCTTGGAGGTAGATCATAAGGCACAAAAATTTAAAATCACCCTGGTACATGTCATTGAAAGAATGCTAGATTTGGAGTCAGAGGAACTGGGTTTGAATTTAACTTTTGTTTACTATTGATGAGACTTTAGACAAGTTACTCCCTCTCTCTGGGCCTCAGTTTCCTCATTTGTAAGTTCTATAAGATCTCTTCTAATTCTAATATTCTAGGATTTTGTGACTTGCTTGTGGATATATATATATATATATACATATATATGTATATATATATATATATATATCTGAGGAGAAAAGCTAAGGCTTTTTTTCTGGGAAAAGTAAATGTGTTTTTTAAAAAAAATTTTGATAACATTATTTCAATATAACTGATTTCCTTAGTAATATAATGTATTTTCTTGTGTGAATTTAAGAACATTATTCTGAAAAGGGTTCCATAAATTACACCAGATTGTCAGGAGTCTTTTACTCAAAAACAGTGACGAAGCTCCTGACCCAAGGGCAAGGGGAAGAAAAATCTTAATTTCGTGCACTTATCTAGAAAACCTGTATATAATGAAATTTGCTTTATGAGATTTTGCAAGTATTGAGAATACCAATGCAGAAAGAAAAGGAATATTGCATTTATGTGTCTATACATTTCTCCTGGTTTTCAAAATATCAATGTCAATTTGGAGAAATTGAGTAAGCAACACTTAAGGGAGTTTAGCTGTTTATATTTTAATATTATAAGCCATCCTTGTCATTAATGGATACCTTCAACACTTCTTTGGTCTGCCCACTTGTTCCAGCCTGTCTGGGTCTGGACATAGGAGTAACACCAGCTATGCAGCACATGTTATGGCATAGTCTCATGTCAGGAGAATGAGAAGAAGGAATATTCAAGCAGCAAGAAGTGGAAGTCAGATGATACAAGGAAAGGGATTTAGAGGCCAAGTCCAATTCTTACATTTTTGTTCATTTCTGCTTGGGTTAGAGTGTTGACCATTGATGGGGCTGTCCTCAGTAGACCATTTTGTATCTTTTTGGTTCAGAGCTCTAAAGATCTGATGCCATGAGAAACATCCTTCCCACATTTCAGATTTCTGTCATTAGTCTCCTAAGAAAGTCATTCCACCCTTTCTGATCCTACCCTTGCAACAGTAAAACAAGAATCAGCTTGAGGAGCTGGGGACACGTGGATTCCGTCCCATAGACATCATAGGCAAGGAAGCTACTATGGGAAATAGATGGTGCTAAGGTGTGTGGCCTGGATTTTATTCATTATTTACCTGGCATCTTAGTTAAATTAAATATTCCTTTGCATTGCTCTGATATTCCATGATTCATTTCTAGTTTCTCTGAGGGGATTTAGAAAAGAAAACCAATAGAGAATCATAGTTATGAATTTGAGTAGACAATGGATCCAAACAGACTGTAATAACTAACATGAACGTAACATTTGGAGATGTTACAATAAAATCACCTGAGGGAAAAAGAAAAAAAAAAGAAAGCCTATGGTATGGTTAACTTCAAAGAGATGACTCTTTTCTTCCTGCTAGAGTAGTTTAAAGAGTATGTTCCATATTCCTCTTAGACAAAGACGGGCAGATGGTAAAAGGATGTGCACTGCCAGGAAGTCAGCAGATTTATACATGCTCCTTTTCAAATACAAGCCCCTCAAATGTGTAAAAGAAAAAAAAACTGCACCTCCCCCATCCCTTACCAGTAAAGGGAGTCTGCAATAATTGGCACTTTCAGTGGAAATCAACCTTGAGTTTCAATTAGGATCCTGGAGTAAGAGAACTTGGTGCTGATGAGCTGCCCAGAGCTCTGAAGAATAGGGCTGAAAAGGACCTGGATTCTCCAGGGACCTGAGGCCCCACATCTGTTTTTTTTCCTTTCTTACTCTTATTTCACCCCTTTGTTTAACAAATGTCTTCTTAGTTGGCATGCAAGTGAGAGTGAACCAGGGATCATTTTTTAAAAACTACTCCAAATCTAGCCAATCAGGAAGAAAATAGCAATGTAATGCTCAACATCTCTAAAACAAGCAGAGTATGCTATGTTCCATAAATGACTCTTCCAGATAACTGATGCTTACCCCTTCAGGCTCTGATGTTTTAAGAGAAGGTCAGGGCAGCTAGACATCTCAGAGGATAGAGAGCCAGGTCTAGGGAGAGGAGGTCCTGGGTTCAAATATGGCCTCAGACACATTCTAGATGTGTGACTGTGGACAAGTCACTTAACCCCAGTTGTCTAACTCTTATTGCTTTTCTGTCTTGGAACCAATACTTAGTATTCATTCTAAGATGGAAGGGTTGTTTTTTTTTTTAAAGAGATAATATCAACAACTGTGAATGGAAATCTTTCTAAAATATATTTCATCCCTTAGCTTCCTTTTAAGTATAGTATCCTTAAAATTAGTTTTAGTCCAATGGAAAAAGCACTGAAATTACAGGTACAAGACGAGTATGAATCCTGGTTGTCACTTATATATGATTGGCAAATCACTTTCATCTCTAGTTCCCAGGTTTTTTATTGCAAAAGTAGGCGTTGGATGAGATCAGGCATCCTTAAAACTGCAGCTTAGAGATCTAGTGGATCAGTGAATAGATTTTAGGGAACCTGTGAAATTCGGGGGGGGGGGGATCACAGATATTTTCACTAATCTCTAACTGAAATCTAGTATTTCCTTCAGTTCCTCCCTGGACTCCACCCCTAAATATCTGGACTTTTTTCTCCAACAAGTCACAATAACCTAGTCACCCTGAAAGATGTTTTTGCCCATAGTGCTTCAGCAGCCTTCTTGCCCAGAAAGATCCATTTGCTCTAGTGGCCCTTTCCTCTGATAGAGGACTTCCTCCTCCAGCTTTTTAAAAATTTTATTGTCTTCTTTCATAAGAATGTAAACTCCTTGAGGGCAGGAACTTCTTCCTTTTCCTTCAATTTGTATTCCCAGGACTTAGCATAGTACCTATAGTACCTGCTTAATAAATGTTGTTTTGATTATGAATATATGTTGGCAGCAACTCAGAGATCTGTAGGCTTCACCAGATTGCCAAAGAGTTCTCTAACACTCTCTCTCTCTTTCTCTCTCTCTCTCTCTCTCTCTCTCTCTCTCTCTCTCTCTCTCTCTCTCTCTCTCTCTCTCTCAAGCGCACACACACACACACACACACACACACACACACACACACACACACACACACACACAAAGAATCCTTGTATTCTTTCCAGCTCTAAACTAGTGCTTTTATCATTTTCTTATTGACTTGGGGCCATCAGAATGGATATTCAGTCCTGTATTATTCTGTGCTGTGATACAGTAGACTTTCCTGGGGCTGTAGGTTTGTTTGCTTATATACTAAATAAGCCCAGCTGCTATACTTCCGGATCATCATGTTTACTTAGAAACATTTTTTTTTTCTGTTTCTTCCCTTGCAATAAGGCTATTACCTGCTACTTCTTACTCCATAATTGTGTCTAAGGTCAGGAGTGCCCATCCTTCCATGCCTACTCCTAATTTGTTGCTGGCAAGAAGCACAAATAATAGATCTTTTTAGGGTGCTGTATGAAGTTAGAATAAATAGACCTCCAGGGAGACATTGAGAGGCTCTTTCTTTGGTTTTTCAGCTCAAATCTGAAGAATTCTGGTTGCCCCAGGGCTCTTGCCCCAAATTAAGTGGGGTGTCACATGTTTTATTCTTCAACTTCAAAGGAAAGAGAGAGGCAACTGTACAGGAGGATAAACTTACAGGTAGGATTTCTTCAAGTTTATGTGATGTCTGAATTTACCATTGTTTACATTTTTGATTTATGAACTTCTAAAAGACCTAATGACTACCATGCCAGATAGAGTAAAATAAATCATTTCATACATAAGGGAAATCATAGAACTTCAGAGCTAAAAGAGACCCCTGTCATCCATAAAAGACCAATAATCACTTTTATGATAATCCTCTCTCCCCAACAAAGAATTGGTCAACCTCTTTTGTAAGTGGTCCAGTGAAAGGGAGCCCATCACTGTTTGAGAGAGAACCCATTCTACTTTTGGACAGCTGTTATTTCACTTTTTGAAACAGCCCTTCAAATACTTAAGCTCATTGTTTCATAGATTTAGAGCAGGAAGGGACCTTAGAGGTCATTTAATCTAAGCCCCTGATTTTATAGATGAGAAAACTGAGGCTCAGAGGGGCTAGGTGCATTGCTTAATGTCACACAATTAGTAACTGATAGAGGGACTTGAAGATAGCTTCTCTGTCCCTTCTATTATTTTCTTTTCCAAGATAAGCATTTCAAGTTATTTCAATCTATCCTCCTGCACTATCAAGTTATGTTTCCCCCCAGTCCCCTCATGATTCCCATTTTCCTCTCTGTTGATTCCAACTTGTCCATGTGTTTCTTGTAATCAGGTGTCCAAAATACACATTCCTCCAGATGTGGTCTGACCAAGGTGAAAGTCCAGTGCCATTACCTTCTTTGTGATTTTCATAGCACTATACTAAGTGCAGGGATACAATGAGAAAAGTACGGAGCTCATCTTCTAACAGAGAGAAAACACATAGGCAGATTTCAACAGCAAGTCAGATAGATATGGTTCCAGAGTCCTTGGGGTCAAGCAGAAAAATGGAGAGCACAGCGCTTCTCAGTTAAAATTATATCCGTTTCTGATGCTGAGAGCTAGAGTAGAAACAAGAACTTTCTTTTCTGGGTCTTCAGTAGCTGCATTTGTAGAACCTGAAAGAGCACTTGCTAGCTCAAGTAGCCACAGAGTTTACTTCCCAAGAAGGTTGAAGGCTGAGAATGCTAGGCTGAAAGTATTTGCTGTCCCCAAGGATCTTGGACACATGGTCATTGGCTGTCTCTATCATCATGATCTTAGAGGAAATGATGATCAAGGTGAAGGTGGTGGTTTGACTTACATGGCACATGGCACCTTCTGTCTCTCTTAGGATGCTTTGGTGCTTCTACTGGGTGTGGATACTATATTTCTCCTAATGGAGCCAAAGATAGCATTAGCTTTTTTAGCTGCCATGTTATACCGTTCAATTAATAAATCAAAATGCATTCATTAAATTCTTAAATGCCAGGTATTGTGTTAGATGCTGAGGTTACACAGACAAAATCAAAACATGTATATATGCATGTATACACACACATATATGCATGTATACACATATATACTTACATATATATACATACATGTGCATGTGTGCCTATAAGATATAAAACAAAGAGAGAAGATACATGTGTGCATATACTAATATGCAAAATACATACAAAACAGATAGTAGAGGAGACATTAGAAGCTAGGAGCAACAAAAAAGGCATCATGCAAAAAGTGGTATTTCATTTGAGTCTTGAAAGAAACCAAGTCTTGGGGGCAGCTGGGTAGCTCAGTGGATTGAGAACCAGGCCTAGAGACGGGAGGTCCTAGGTTCAAATTCGGCCTCAGCCACTTCCTAGCTGTGTGACCCTGGGCAAGTCACTTGACCCCCATTGCCTAGCCCTTACTACTCTTCTGCCTTGGAGCCAATACACAGTATTGACTCCAAGACGGAAGGTAAGGGTTTAAAAAAAAAAAAAGAAACCAAGTCTTGCAAAAACCAGAGTTGAGACAATACATTGTAGGCATGGAGATGAACCAATGCAAAGCCAAGGAGATGAGTGTTGCATACCAGAAGTAAGAAGACAACCAATTTGACTGGAATGTAAAATACATGGAAGGATTGTCGCGGAGTTGATTGTTGGGTAGTTGTTTTCAGGTATGCCACACTCTTTGTGACCCTCATTTGGGGTTTTCTTTGCAAAGATACTGGAAAAGTTTGCCAGTTCTTCCTCCAGCTCATTTTATCAATGAGGAGTTGAGGCAAACAGGGTTAAGTGACTTGCCCAGAGATACAGAGCCAGTAATTATCTGAGGCTGCATTTGAATTCAATGAAGATGACTCTTCCTGATTCCAAGCCCAGTGCTCTATCCATTGTGTCACTCAGCTGCCCACTCTCATAGAGAGGAGTACTGTGTAATACGTCTAGAAATGTAGGATGGGATCAGGTTGTAAAATAAATAAATAAATAAATAAATAAATGCCAGGCTAATGAATTATTTTTGGATTCTGGAACTTCTGAAATTAATTGAGCATATGTGTTTGGGGGTCATGGAGAGGGGGAGAGGAACAGTCAGATCTGTTTTTATAAAACTAGGTTCATGGCTGTGTGGTATATAGATAAGAGCAGGGAGAGATATGAGGCAGGGGAAAAAAATTTAGTAGACTATTAAAATCATCCAGGTGAGAAGAAATGAGAATTGGAACTAAGGTAGTGAGGGTAGAAAGAAAAGGACCAATGTGAAATATGATGTGAAGTTAGAAACTATAAGATTTGGCAACTGATTGGGCATTAACAGAAGAGTGTTAAGTAGAGGTGTTTCAAGTTCTTGATTGATTAAGTCCTAAGCCTTGTTATCTCTTCTTTATACATTCTCATTCTTGTTGATCTGGTCACTTCCTATGACTTTAATTATATTTGTGTTGATGACTCCCAGATGGATAGAATTCAACATTAGTCTCTTTCAAACTCCAGTCCCACATCATCAATTGGATTTTGGTATTTCAAAGATGATATCCCACAAATATCTTAAATTCAATTTATCCAGAACAGAACTCATTTTTTCCCCATATCCTTTTCTCTTTTTCTCTCCTTCTAGTCACACAGGTTCACAATTCCAATGACATTCCTAACTCCTCTCTCTCACTCATTCCTAATATCCAGTCAGTTACCAAATCTTATAGTTTCTACCTTCACAATATATTTCACATTGGTTCCCTTAAAGTAGAGAAATGTAAGAAGAGGGTAGAGAAAATGTCTAGCCTATCACCATAAATGTTGCTCTGGTGTCTAGCTCAGCCCTGGCAGGGCTTGGTAACTTTCAGCCAGAAGACCTGGTGGTGTCTTCAGCAAGGGTTCCACTAGCACAGTCTCCTCTAGAAAAGGAAGGCCTCTCCCGAACCAATTTTCTCCAGAAGCCAGGAAAAGAAGGCTAGCTACTCACCAGTAAGTCAATGCAGGATCTAGGGAAAGAGTCTCCTCCTTCAGTTCATCTCACTGAAGCAAAATCTCCAAAGTTGTCCTCCAAAGAAGAAGTCCCACATTTAGGACTTCTTATAGTTCTTTTTGCATGTCCCTTCCTGTCCCTTCCTCCACTTTACAGGAATCAATAGCAGTTTTTCTTCTTTTTCTGTTGTTTGTTCAAATTCACCCCTTCATTACTCCCCGTATTTGTCTGTGCTCTTGTTCTTCTCTTTTTTTGCTTTTTGGGGGCTTCTATCAGTCTCCCCTCTTGGAGCTTTAATAGAAGATCTCTTGATGTAGTCTCTGGGGGAGGGTAGTTGGAGGTTTGAGCTTCCCTTTCCTCTGGAGGCTTTTGATTGTCTTAAAGTCCAGTGGTCAATGAGGATGGTTGGGGGGCCTGGGCTTCCCTGAGTTCTGGAGACTTTTGATGGGATTAAGTTCAACTTAGTTGGGCTGGGTGTTCCCTGAGTCCAAAACTTCCTGGAAGGCTGGAGCAAAAGGTCTATGATCCCTCTCTAGCTCCTTCCCCGCTGTCTGTGTTGGAGACTCTGAACTTATCATAGCCCTGGTTGCAATGTACACCCTCCAGACCAGCACCTTTGCCTGCCCAGAAGTTCCCGCTGCTGCTGGGGTCAGGGAGTCTCAGAGCTCTGGGTGGGAGGGGGGAGGGGTCCTGGAACCTTCCTTCTGTTTTCCCCTTAAACCTGAGTGTTCTCGGATTCCAGCTTTTTGGGGGTGTACCTTTTGAATTAAGTCCAGCAGGAGGGTTCCTTGGCTCCGTCTTGTTGGTAAGTTTGTTTTTCAGTCCTCTGGGAGCATTCAGTTTGTGATCAGTAAGGAAGGGTTTTCAGAGGTCTGAACTTCTGCTCCTTCTAGGCCGCCATCTTGACTCCACCTCTCCTTCTCAATAGCAGTTTTTCAATTTGCCTACCACTGCCCAGGGGGTGGTCATTGGCCTCTGGAGTTATCACTCACTCTGGCAAGTGATACTTATACTTATACTTATACTTAGTGTTAAGTAGGGGTGCTTAAGATTTTGATTGATTAATTTAAAAGTTACTGGTTGATAGACAAAGGAAGTTTGATTCACTCTTCACAATTTTCCCTGTGATTCTTTGGGAGACTGGTCTCCCCCAATGAATCATTTAACATAACCAGCTTATACCTCTAAAGATCTTCTAGTTAAAGGTATATTCAATATTGCACTTTTCTAAGAGGAAACTACAATAGTTAGAGATCCAAGGGAAATGAGAAAGAGAGAGAGACAGAGAGACAGAGACAGAGAGAGACAGAGAGAGACAGAGAGACAGAGAGACAGAGAGACAGAGAGCAATGCTTACTGGGTGCATTGACAAAAAGCCAATTGGGGGCAGTCCCCTTTAGCATAAGAGTTTACATTCAGAATAAATGTGTTCAAACCCCTTGGTTCAATCAATTACATCCCAAAGTTCATTCTGGATTTTCTGATGCCGTGTAGGTTTCTTTTTGGTACTTTCTCCAAATAGTTCATTTTCTTGATTTGAGGAGTTAGCAAGCTTCTTTTCCTGAAATTTCTGAAACATTCTTTAAATCTTGGATTTTATGAAAATTATACACAGTTGAAGAGCCTGATATGGATAAAAATCAAGCAAGACTGAGGAGTGGTCACACAGGTAAGAGAACCAAGAAAAAATGTAATGAAAACCCCCAAATTTTTATTGAATAGCTGTCTATCCCCACTTCTCCTATCTTATATTTTTAAAGTCAATTCTTAACCCAACTATAAAGCATTATTTTTGTCACTATTAAATTACATTTTATTTATTTTGGCTCCTTGTGAAAACATGAATCCTTTTGTGGTACTGATAAGTAGACATTTCATTTCTCTGCATTGTCCAAACAATTCCTTTAAAGACCATATCACCTGGCAAGCCAAAGCACAACTATTCTTCATGGTTATACCTGTAGAAAACTCCTTCAGCTGCTAATCAATATCTACTAAGAAGTTATTACTGAACTCCTGAGCTCCCAGGGTAACCACTAGCTCAAAAAATCCATCTCAGGATTACTGTTCAGTTGCCTCTGTGCAGGGAAATAAACATGTACAGAAGAGGTAGGGAGGAGTCTGAAGAGTTTACTGCCATATCTGTGGAGGTAGGAGAGCTTTTCTTTTTCATCACAGGAAATCAAACAGAGAGAGAGCTCTCAGACTCCCAAAATGCATGTTCAGAACAGAAGAAGAAGAAAGCAAGTGCAAAAGTTGACTTTCCTTAAAAGTCTATTGAGTAGGCAACTTCTGCTTCTGTTGCTTATCCTTTTGGATGTATTTCTCTCCCTCTGCTACCATAGAGATCAAGGGATTATTCTGTCACCCTTAAAACCTTCAGGGCTAAGCACACTGTCCCCAGAGCAGGAGGGCAGCTCAGCTCTATCCATGTTCCATGGACTGTGATCTAACCCCATTATAAATGTATTCCAGAATTTTGCCAGGAATAGAAGTCAAGCTGAGTTTGCAATCTGTCTGCAGACTAAGTCCTTAGTCTGCAGTCTACAGACATAGTTCTTAGTCTGCAGAATCTATCATCTTCTCTTTTTTGAAAATTGAGACATGTTTCCTTTTCTAGTCCTGTAGCACTTCTGGTGTTGTCCAAGGTATATCAGGGATCACTGTGAATTTTATATATATATATATATATATATATATATATATATATATATGTAAAACATATAATATAATAAATAAAAAACATATTTAACAATATAATAGTATTGATTATATATGATATAACAATATATTATCTTATAGTATATAGTTAGTTGTATAATATATAATTAATACTATATTATTTTGATATATAGTATATTATTTTTTATTTATTATATTTATAGATTTTCAATATATTTTATATATTTTTGTAATTATATATTATAAGAATATATAATAATTACATGAATTTTTTTTCACTAAGAATTCTGGGATACAGTTCACCCAAGCCTAGGGACCTGAATTCCATGAGAGCAGTCAGGTATGACCTTATAGTCTCCTCCCTTTTATTGGGTTTTCACTCCTTACTAATTACTCCCTTTCCACCACCACTCCCCCACACACACCCTGCCATCTTAAGTCCAACAATCTTTTTCTTTGAAAGAGAATGAAGCAAAATTTAAAAAAAAATGAGCACCTATTTTTTCTTACTAGAGCTTCCATCCCAAATTAAATAGCCTCATATTTAATATTTTACATAATGTGTATTTATTTATATGGGTTTCTGTGACTTCTCCTAATAAAATGTAAACTCCTTGAGGGTAGAGACTTTTTCATTTTTGTTTTTGTATAATAACTAGTACAGGGCTGTGCACATAATAGACATTAACAAATGCTTATTGATTGATTCCATTATCATTCCTCCACTCACCACAAGGAACACTTTTATCTTCTTCCCCTACATATTGTAGCTTTTTAAAAAAAAACTCTTTTATTTTTCCATAAATGCCTCCTATTTCCATGTCTTTGCTCATGTAACCCCTTCAACTGGAAAAATCCTTTCCCCATCTGTCAATTGATCCAGGCCTATCCATCTTTGCATTCATACCATCCTGTTATTCTCTCTCAGTTACCTCAAGCACTGGTCCTCTTGCCTTCTTTTAGCTCTCTTGCCACAACATAATTAAAACAAGACAGAATAAGCTCGTTTGATTTTCCTTATTATTCTTTGTCAAAATTACTTTACCTTTACTTAATTAATTTTATATAATTCTTGCAGAATCTTATTGCTCTTTTGTATTAATTTGATGTTTTTGTATATTTGTCTTCATTTTTTAATCAAATTGCTTGTTAAATTAAAATTAAAATTCCCAGGTATTTACTTCCCTCTATCTTTCCCCCTGCCCCCTGCACTAGAGAAGGCACCATTTGACAAATATATATATATATAAAACTATGTCTTGTATATTTCTACTAACCAGTTCTTTTTCTAGAGGTAGATATATATATAGAGGTATTTTTCAAACAATATTTCTGTTGCTGTATATAATGTTCTCTTTGTTCTCTTTTCACTCTTTATAATTTAATGTAGGCTTTATTTTTTTTAAATTAACCTACTCTTCATTTCTCACAGCACAGTAATATTCCAGCACTATTTAGCCATTCTCCAATTGATGGGTATTCCATCAATATCCAGTTCTTTGCCACTACAAAAAGAGCTGCTATGAAAATTTCAGAACATACAGGTTCTTTTCCTTTTTCCCAGATCACTTTAGAAAATAAACTTAATAGGAAATAAACCTAAATGCATAGTTTTATAACTCTTTGGGCATAATTCCATATTGCTCTCCAAAATCATTGGATCAGCTTACAGTTCCACTAACACTATTTTAATGTATCCATTTTCCATATCCCTCTAATATTTATCATTTTGCCCTTTTATAATTTTAGCCAATCTGTTAGGTGTGAGATGATACCTCAGAGTTGTTTTAATTTGCATTTCTCTAATCAGTAATTATATAGAGCATTTTTCCTACAGTTATGTAGCTATGATTTCTTTATCCAAAAACTCTCTGCTCAAATCATGTCTTTAAAAAACCTGGATCTAATAATAAGAAAGGGATAAAAGGGGAGGGGGAAGAAAACAGAAACATATAAAAGGTAGGGATTGGAGGGACTGATTAAAAGCAAGCCACTGGTTTAAAAGGATATAGCAAAAGAAGAAAGGACAGAACTAGGAGAAGATATAAAAATGCTGGGGAATACACAAATGGCAATCATAACTTTGAATGTGAATGGGATGAACTCACCCATAAAATGAAAACAAATAACAAATCAGATTAGAAACCAAAATCCTACTATATGTTGTCTACAAGAAACACACATGAGGTGGGTCGATACTCACAAGACTAGAATTAAAAGTTGGAACAAAATCTATTGGGCCTCAACTGAGAGAAAGAAGGCAGGAGTTGCAATCATGGTGTCTGACAAAGCCAAAGTAAAAATAGATCTGATTAAAAGTAATAGGGAAGGCTGATGAAGACAGTATAGACATTGAGGAAATATCAGTAATCAACATGTATGCACCATATGGTATAGCATCCAAATTTCTAAAGGAGAAACTAATAGAGGTGAAGGAGGAAATAGATAGCAAAATTATACTAGTGGGAGACCTGAACTTACCACTATCAAATCTAGATAAATCAAATAAAAAATAAATAAGAAAGAGGTAAGAGATGTGAATGAAATCTTAGAAAAATTAGAGTTAATAGATATATGAAGAAAAATAAATAGGGACAAAAAGGAATACACCTTCTCTTCAGTAGCACATGGTACATTCACAAAGATTGACCATCTACTAGGGCATAAAAACATGGCATACAAATGCAGAAAAGCAGAAATAATAAATTCAACCTTTTCAGATCATATGCAATGAAAATAATGATTAGTAAGGGTACATGGAGAGCCAAATTAAATAATATGATTCTACAAACTTGGTTAGTTAAAGAACAAATCATAGAAACAATTAATAATTCAGTGAAGAAAATTATGATCATGAGACATTCTTTCAAAATCTATGTGATGCAACCAAAGCAGTACTCTGGGAGAAATTCATATCCTTGAGTTCAAGTCAATGAATTGGACATGCAAATCAAAAAACTTGAAAGTGAACAAATTAAAAATCCCCAGATGAAAACTAAACTAGAGATCCTAAAAATTAAGGGAGAAATTAATAAAATCTAAAGAGAAAGAACTATTGAATTAATAAATAAGACTAGAAGCTGGTATTTGGGAAAAGAAACAAAATAGACAAAGTACTGGTCAATATAATAAAAAAAAGGAAAGAAGAAAACCAAATTAATAGTATCATAGATGAAAAAGGAGACCTCATCTCTAATGAAGATGAAATTAAGTCAATCATTAAAAACTATTTTACCCAATTATATGACAACAAATATGGGAATCTAGGTGATATGGATGAATATTTATAAAAATATGAATTGCCTAGATTAATAGAAGAAGAAATAGAATTCTTAAATAATCCTGCATCAGAAAAAGAAATTGAACAAGCCATCAAAAACCTCCCTAAGAAAAAGTCCCCAGGGCCTGATGGATTCATAAATGAATTCTTTCAAAAATTCAAAGAACAACTAATCCCAATATTATACAAAGTATTTGACATAATAAGGAAAGAAGGAGTTCTACAAAATTCCTTTTATGACACAAATATGGTACTGATTCCAAAGCCAGGCAGGTCAAGAAAACTATTGACCAATCTCCTTAATGAACATAGATGCAAAAATATTAAATAGAATACTAGCAAAAAGGCTCCAGCAAGTGATAACAAGTGTTATTCATTATGATCAGGTGGGATTTGTACAATGCAAGGATGGTTCAATATTAGGAAAACCATCCACATAATTGACCATATCAATAAGAAAACCATCAAAAATCACATGATTATCTGAATAGATGCAGAAAAAGCCTTTGACAAAATACAACACTCATTCCTATTGAAAACAATAGAAAGTATAGGAATAGAGGGTCCTTTCCTAAAAATATTTAACAGTATATATCTAACACCATCAGCAAACATCATCTGCAATGGAGATAAACTAGATGCATACTCAATAAAATCAGGAGTGAAATAAGGATGCCCATTATCACCTCTATTATTTAACATTGTACTAGAAACACTAACAGTAGCAATTAGAGAAGAAAAAGAAATTGAAGGTATTAAAATTGGCAATGTGGAGACCAAGCTATCACTCTTTATGGATGATATGATGGTCTACTTAAAGAATCCTAGCGAATCAACTAAAAAACTAGTGGAAATAATCAACAACTTTAGCAAAGTTACAGGATACAAAATAAGCCCATATAAGTCATCAGCAAGAATTAGAAAGAGAGGGGGCAGCTGGGTAGCTCAGTGGATTGAGAACCAGGCCTAGAGACGGGAGGTCCTAAGTTCAAATCTGACTTCAGACACTTCCCAGCTGTGTGACCCTGGGCAAGTCACTTGACCCCCCATTGCCTAACCCTTACAACTCTTCTGCCTTGGAGCCAATATACAGTATTGACTCAAAGATGGAAGGTAAGGGTTTAAAAAAAAGAATTAGAAAGAGAAATTCCATTAAAAATCACCCTAGACAATATAAAATATTTAGTAAACAACCTGCCGAGACAAACACAGGAACTATATGAACACAACTACAAAACACTGTCCACAAAATTAAAACTAGATCTAAACAATTAGAAAAACATTGATTGCTCATGAGTAGAATGAGCTAACATAATAAAAATGACCATCCTACCCAAACTTATTTACTTATTTAGTGCCAATGACCCATCAAACTACCAAAAAACTTTTTTACTGAATTAGGAAAAAACCATAACAAAGTGCATTTGGAAGAAAAAAAGATCAAGGATATCCAGGGAAATCATGAAAAAAAATGTGAAGGAAGGGGACCTTGTAGTACAAGATCTCAAACTATAATATAAAGCCTTGGTCATCAAAACAATATGGTACAGAAAGAAGTATCAGTGAAATAGACTTGGTATGAGTGAACTCAGCCAGACAGTCTATGATAAACCCAAATATCCCAGCTTTTGGGACAACAATCCAGTATTTGATAAAAACTGCTGGAAAAATTGGAAGACAGTATGGGAGAGATTGGGGTTGGATCAACATCTCACACCCTACACCGAGATAAACACAGAATGGGTGAATGACTTGAATATAAAGAAGAAAATGATAAGTAAATTAGGTGAACACAGAATAGTATACATGTCAGATTTGGGAAAGTAAAGATTTTAAGACCAAGTGAGAGTTAGAAAAAATCACAAAATATAAAATAATTTTGATTACATTAAATTAAAAAGTTTTTGTACAAACAAAACCAATGCAACCAAAATTAGAAGAAAAACAACAAATTGGGGGGAAATCTTCATAATAAAAACCTCTGACAAAGGTCTAATAATTAGACTCTAATTTCTCAAGCTTATAAAAAGCTAAATCAGTTGTACAAAAAAAAATCAAGTCATTCTCCAATTGATAAATGGGCAAGGGACATGAATAGGCAATTTTCAGATAAAGAAATCAAAACTATTAATAATCACATGAAAAAGTGTTCTAAATTTCTTATAATCAGAGAGATGCAAATCAAAACAACTCTGAGGCTTCACCTCACACCTAGCAGATTGGCTAACATGAGAGCAAAGGAAAATAATGAATGTTGGAGGGGATGTGGCAAAGTTGGGTCATTAATGCATTGCTGGTGGAGTTGTGAATTGATTCAACCATTCTGGAGGGCAATTTGGAACTATACATAAAGGGCACTAAAAGACTTCCTGCCCTTTGATTCAGCCATAGCACTGCTGGGTTTATACTCCAAAGAGATAATAAGGAAAAAAGACTTGTACAAGAATATTCATAGCTGCGCTCTTTGTGGTGGCCAAAAATTGGAAAATGAGGGGATGCCCTCCAATTGGGGAATGGCTGAACAAATTGTGGTATATGTTGGTGATGGAATACTATTGTGCTCAAAGGAACAATGAACTGCAGGAATTCCATGTGAAATGGAATGACCTCCAGGAACTGATGCAGAGTAAGAGGAGCAGAATGAGGAGAACATTGTACACAGAGCCTGATACGCTGTGGTACAATTAAATGTAATGGACTTCTCCATTAGTGGCAATGCAGTGATCCTGAACAACTCAGAGGGATTCACAAGAAAGAACACTATCCACATTCAAAGGAAAAACTGTGGGAGAAGAAACACAGAAGGAAAGCAACTGCTTGATTACATGGGTCAAGGGGGATATGATTGGGGATATAAACTCTAAATGATCATCCTAGTGCAAACATCAACAACATGGAAATAGGTTCTGATCAAGGACACAGGTAAAACCCAGTGGAATTGGGCATCAGCTATGGGAAGGGTGGGGGAGGGGAGGGAAAGAATATGATTCTTGTAACCAAGGAATAATCTTCTAAATTGACTAATTAAATAAAATTTTCAAAAAAGCAAACAAACCTGGATCTAAAAGCTGTCTAGCTATACTTTGCCTAGGTTGTATTTCTCTCTCTCTCTCTCTCTCTCTCTCTCTCTCTCTCTCTCTCTCTCTCTCTCTGTCTCTCTCTCTCTCTCTCTCTCTCTCTCTCTCTCTCTCTCTCCCCCTTCCAAACTTTTTAATTTCCTCCCTTCAGTCCTTCTTTCTCCCTCCCTCCGTCCTTTGTTCTTTGCTTCCTTCCTTTCTTCCTTCCTTCCTTCTTCCCTCCCTCCCTCCTTCTTTCTTTCTTTCTCTTCCTTCCTTCCTTCCTTCCTTCCTTCCTTCCTTCCTTCCTTCCTTTCTTCCTTCTTTCCTTCCTTCCATCCATCCTTCCTTCCTTCCTTCCTTCCTTCCTTCCTTCCTTCCTTCCTTCCTTCCTTCCTTCCTTCCTTCCTTCCTTCTTTCTTTCTTTCTTTCTTTCTTTCTTTCTTTCTTTCTTTCTTTCTTTCTTTCTTTCTTTCTTTCTTTCTTTCTTTCTTTCTTTCTTTCTTTCTTTCTTTCTTTCTTTCTTTCTTTCTTTCTTTCTTTCTTTCTTTCTTTCTTTCTTTCTTTCTTTCTTTCTTTCCTTCTTTCTTTCTTTCTTTCTTTCTTTCTTTCCTTCTTTCTTTCTTTCTTTCTTTCTTTCTTTCTTTCTTTCTTTCTTTCTTTCTTTCTTTCTTTCTTTCTTTCTTTCTTTCCTTCTTCCTTCCTTCCTTCCTTCCTTCCTTCCTTCCTTCCTTCCTTCCTTCCTTCCTTCCTTCCTTCCTTCCTTCCTTCCTTCCTTCCTTCCTTTCTTTCTTTCTGTTTTAGTAGCAATTCTATGACAGAATAGCATCAAGGTTTTAGAAATCAGAGTTAAGTGACTTGGCCTTTTTATAGCCAGATTTTAATGTAGATACTCCTGACTCCAGCTCTGATGCTCTATGCACTGTGCTACCTCGCTGCCGAAATGCTTATATTTCTAAAGTTCAATATTTGAAATCAGGAATAAAGTTATTACTTTTATTTGTATTAAATTTTATTTTATTCTGATTAGTTCATTCCATGTTCCTACTGATCCTCTTCAAAATGACAGATCATCAATAACAGCAAATGCATATTTAAAAATGAAACATTTTGTGGAAATTTTAGCCATTTTATCTTTATCTGGGCTTCAAGATATCTAAACAGTTTCCTCAAAGTTTCTATCTCCTGGCAAGCCACTGCATGACTTGGACTCATTCTGAATCTTTCTGATTAATCTTTCACGCAGTTTCCATTTTTTCTCTTCAGCAGAATAATTTCTCCTTGATACTTAAGAATTTTATTCTGAACAGGTTCCCATCTTTTCTTGGTCTGTCTTCCCTTTAAAATATTAGGCCATTGGATTCTACTTATCCTTTTCCTGAAACCTTTGAAACTTGTTCTCCTCATAGTAGAGTGTCTCAAAGATCTTAACGGATTTTTTAGCTTCCTGTGTGGTTCTAGGTTTCTTGTACACTGTCTTCTTCCTAAACTGGGTTGTCTCTGTTCAGAGCCTACACAGTGTCTGGAAATCCTCTTGTTTAGTCCTGAATGGGATAAAGGAAATTATGGTCATTTTTCTTGTCTTTCATTGTGGTTATTCCTTTTGGTTCTTTTTTTAAAGAGTTTTATCAATTTGTGGAAGGGCTAGGGCTAGGACATTACCAGAATCTCTTAATTTTAAATACAATACTCTTTTTTCTTCACCTATAGTTAAACGGAATTGTTTTGAGTGCCAGTGCTTCTAATTTAGGAGGCTTTTTAATCTTTGGGGTCTCTATGTCTCACCATAGGTAAGGAATTCATCTTCTATTTGGTCTTTGAGCTAAATGTACTCTATTACAGTGGCCAACATCTTTGGGAAACATATAGCTCTCTTTTTACATCTTACTTGATATTCGTAATCAACAGATTGCCAAAGATATTTTTTGTTTTTCTGACTGCCAAGAAATTTTGTATGATCTGAACATGTGAAAAGAAGATAAAATATTGAAAGAAAACCTTCAAGACTGTTTTGCTCTTCCAAATCAATTTTTTTTTCCTTTTTTTTTCTCAGAAAGCAACAAGCATAATGGGCTCTTGCGTTTTTAGACTATGTGACTATTAGATTGTGAGTGTACTCAAAAGCAGAAACTATTTTTTTGCTTTTCTCTGTATCCCCACTGTATCTCTAGTGCTTAGTCCAGTGTCCTGTACATGTATGTATTTAATGAATGCTTGTCAGCTGACTAATTAAGTAGAAGAAATGAAGCAAGAGATAAAAAAAATGAAACAGAAACTTTGGAAAAAAAGATTAGGAGAATAAATAGCTTATAACAGTGAGTAGTAAGCATTTTTCAAAGTAAGAGGATCCTTGAAAATTGGAAAAACACAAAAAGAAATCAATTAATTCATTAAAGAACAAAAAACATTAGGAAAAACTGAAAACAGAAGAAAATGTGAGATATATATTTTTTTAAAAACCTGAGCTAGAAAACAAGCCAAGGAGAAATAATTTAAGAATCTTCAGATTCCCTAAAAATCTTGCTAAAAAAAGGCTGGACACTACAGCGCAAGTGCAAGTGGTCAAATGAGATAAAACTAACAACAATAACAATAATAATGATGATGCTAATACTTTAAAGTCTCTTTCCAGCTTTAAATCTATGATCCTGGGAAATCCAATTATCTAGCAAAATATCTACTCGTTTTACCTTGCCTACTGCTTTCCAGTATCTTCCCTTAATTTCTTGGGATGATGGGCTCTGGGCATCAGTGTTTTCTAGAAATTACCCTTCAATAAGACATATGTCCAGTATTCAGAGTTTAACATATGAAATGTTGATTTACTGTGATAGAAGCATGAGAACAGGGAAAGGATGATAAATGATAGCACCCTGGTAGATCTCTATATGCTCTCTTCATGTCAGATTGCCTACCTGATGCTGATTTATGTCACCTTCTGGCTCTTGTCTCTTGTCAGTAGTGACTAGAATAGTAGGGCGTAGACTCTCTTATATTTGTCTTTAAAACAATCATTTGAATTTAGCCTATCAGTATCTTTCTGTTAATAATTTAGTTTGGGGAAATTTTCTTTTTAGGGGGTTTACTGCAAAGTATTCACTGTGTCTTAGCATTTAGCATAGTGTTCCACACATAACAGATACTTAATAAATATTTATTGAGTATCTACCAACACAAAATATGCAATTGATTTTTCAGAAAAATGAAATAACTTGTTTTCTCCTAGGTAATCTGTCTGTAATTTAGGGAACTGTTACTTGATAAACTATGGTTCTTTGGGGGAAGAAGTGGTGTGTAATTCTAAAAACAAGCTATAAGGGATGGATAAAGGAAAAGGGCAACATATTTAGTTCCTGAATCCCAGGAATACCTGGAAAATAGCAAAATGTTTAAATCCTGACTGTGCAAATGAAAACTTTCTTGACTCCTCATTCATTACAAAATAAACACAATTTCCATAGGTTGAATTTACTCATCATTTGTAGGAGGTATTGTAGGAGGTATCCTTCTGGTTCAGGAGCTACATGGATTATTGTTGTTTAGGTGTTTTGACTCTTTGTGACCCAATTTGGGATTTTCTTGGCAAAAGTAATGGATTGGTTTGTCATTCCTTCTCCACCTCATTTTATAGATGAGGAACTGAGGCAAAGAGGGTTAAGTGACTTGACCAGAGCCACACAATTAGTGTCTATGCAGAAGGAGTTCTATTGGAAGTGTAAAGGAATATTTTTTCTTTGTGATGAATCGCGGTAATTACATTTATCTCTGGTCAGTTGACTGTTTACAGAATATATGATATTGTGATATATTATCTTGGTGTTTAGGGTGTGCCCACTGACATATTAGTCAATAAGGAAGCAGAATCACAGCTGTTAAAACTTATTCTCTGGAATTTGGATAGAGCTCCAGGCTGGCAAGGTAAGCAGGAAACTTTCTTTGGAGCATGCACAATGTATCCATCTGGGGAAAGGAGGAAGTTATAGCTCTAGTGCTGGAAACAATCCCATTTTAACACACCCCAACCTTTGCCCCACTTCCTTTTACAGATGAGAAAACTGAGGCTTAAAGAGGTTAAGAGATTGTTCTAGATTACACAGGTGACTAAACGAGGCAATATTTGAATCCAAAATCTCTAATTTCAAAGACAATAATCTTCTACTATACCTCCCTAGTAAGGAAGAATAAAAGAAAATAATAATGTGAAAAACTTCAGTAGGGAGCCAGGAACTGTGGGAGAGGGCTTATTTTTCTTTGGATTGGACTAGTTGACCCTTTCAACTCCAAATTAGTTAATTCTTCCAAATACTGTATTGCTGAGAATTAAACTGTTGTTCAGTCATTTTCAGTCCTATTCAACTCTCCATGAACCAATTCAGGGTTTTCTCATCACAGATATTGGAGCAATTTGACATTTCCTTCTCTAGATCATTTTACAAATGAGGAAAACAGGGTTAAGTGAATTTTGCAAGATTACATAGCTAGTATGTGTCCTAAGTTGGATTTGAACTCTTGAAGATGAGTTTTCATGATTCTGGTCAATTGCTCTATCCACTGAACCACATAGCTTCCCCAAGGGAATGAAACTAGTCCTTCCAAATTATTAAGGAAAGAAGAATAATGAAATTAGACTTGGTCTGCAACCATACCCTAAGTGGTTTCAGAATATAAACCAAATCTCATTTCTTTAAATCATTTTTGTTACGTTCCCATATACTCTTTCCCTGAAAAGATACTCTCTCCTGTTGCCCAATGTCACCTGGAAGAAATGACCAGGTTTCCCAAATCCAGGGCTGCCTGCTATTTAATGACAGTTCTTGGGTTTTTAATGAAATGCATGGTGTTGTTTTTTTCATCCTGAGAGATTCATCATAGGGAAGCTGTCAAAGCCATCAGTCAGCAGCTGAGCAGCCCTCAGCAGGGGTCTCTTCTGCTTTTACAATTAGCCTCAGAAAGCTTTGTTGATGCAAAAATGATGCCTCAGTGGGTTGATTTGGCAGATCTGACTATATACAGTCTGGCTATATTCAGAGTTAGATTAAAGAGTAAAAGAAAACAAAATAGTGAGGAATGCCCAGCTGCAAAAGGAAGGAAGTGGCACGAAGGGATTTGTGTTCAGAATTAATCTAAAGTTATCAGTAGAAATATTTTCTTCTGTAGGAAAAGAAAAAGGAAGCTCTGGTGAAGGTAATGAGAATCTAAGACTTCTGACCTTTAATTCCAGTCTCAACCCTGACATGTATTCAGTGGGCCTTGAGAAAATCTTTTAAATCTTGCTGCAGGTTACTTGGAGGTGATTAGTTTGGGGGTTTAATTAGTCCCTAGGCTTTGTCACTGGAGCAGGAAAGTGAATAAGACAAGAGTTTTTCATTGAAAGTGTCAAAGGCACTTTCTGATCTGTGTGAAATCCTATTCATCCTCCAGGCTTTAAAGAAGGACTCCAGGACTAAATATATCTGATTCCCAGTTTGGAATCATGGGTCCATTCACTCAGTTATGTTCTTGATCTATACATATTTGGATCAATCCCATCAACTCTGAAGTAGATTATTAAGAAATCTCTATTTTTTTACCTCCTTGGACACCTCATCCTTTTTGGAACCTAAGTGAATGTTTTTTTTTTAATTTAAATTTTATTTTTTCTCAATTACGTGTGTAAGGGGAAAATGGGGTTAATTTTAAAAGGGTTGGACTTTATGTTTTATGAGTATGGTCACCAGGAATTTAATTAATTTCAAAGAGATTTTATTTACAATTTATTTACAAAATGTAGAAAAAGTAAAGAAATCAGAGAGAGGATAAGTTAAGAAGATATCTAGCCTAAACACTAACAAATTTACTCCTGGCCCCTGGACAGGGAGAGTTAGTTCTTAACTGGAGGGGCCTGGGACCTTGTAGCCGAGGCCCTGGGGATTCAAGGAATCTCTCTCAAGAGTATAGGTCTCGCCTGAGGTTAGTCTCTTCTGAATATCCAGCAATTAAGGGTCAACTTTTCACTAATCACATGTCAGTCTAAAGGAACAGGGTCTCAGGTCCAGTCAGCAGATCCTTCTGTACCTCTACACCAGTCTCAACTTGAAATCATGGTCCAGTTTCAACTTTTTTTTTTTTTGTGATTAACAAATCCTATTTATTAGATGTTTTAAGCTCACCTCTTACAATGACCATTCCCTGCAGACAATGAAGGGAAAATACAGATGAAGGAAAAAGACAGTGAAGAAAATAAAATGAAATAAAATTTAAAAAATGAAGAACTCCATCCCACAGGAAGTTCAAGACACTTCTTTTGTGTCACTTCTTGTGTCTTCCCCTAATTTTACATCTACAAATCACACTGGGAAATTTTTTTATAAGAAAACTCTCTGACAAAGGTTTAATTTCCCAAATATATAAGTAACTAAGTCAAATTTACAAAAAATCAAGTCATTCCCCAATTGACAAATGTTTAAGGGACACAAATAGGCTTTTTTCACATGAAGAAATCAAAATTATCAATAATCACATGAAAAAAGTGTTTTAAGTACTTCTTGATTAATGTAAAGATAGGATTAACTCTCCTCTGGTCTATTTTTAGCTAATCAAATCAAGAGCTTATACTACTCCTACTTAACACTAAGTAAGAGAGTTCAGGAGTCACTTACCAGAGTAAGCTCACACCTCCAAAGTCTACCCTCCCTCCCCCCCACCTTGGGCAGTGCTTGGCAAATTGAAAGACTGCCATTGGTTTCTGTGAAGAAGGGGCAATGTCAGGAAGTGTTGTGGAAAAAAGGAGCATAAAAAGAAGACACCAGCATGGTCTTCATTCATTCCTTTCCTGGCTTTTGGAGAGATTGGTTCCAGAGATTCCTGGTGTGTGGAGTGAGTGGCTGAGATTCCTGTATTGGATTTGGAGGAGGCTATGGTGGTGCAACTCTCCCTGAAGATACCACCGGGACTTCTGGCAAAGGATTACCAGGAAATCCATGTGGAAACAAGGGATTTAGGGAAACTCCTGCTGGGGGTGAGCCTGGCTTCTCTGGAGAAGGGCTGGTAGGCTTATTAGAATCTGTCTCTTTATCTACATTTACATTTTCATTTTTTCCTCCTCTTTGTAAATAAAAGCTGCCAAAAGTCATTTTGTCTTAACCTATTGTGAATTTTAGATTTTCTCCACCCTGATTAAATCTTTAAAATTCTAACAAAACAGGAATGTCTATACCCCAACTTGAGGATTAAGTGTTGAGGAGGATGGTCGATGACCGACATGTGCTATCAAGTGACAAATCAGAAACAACTTACAGACCCCCTGGGCTGTCCTAAGTTAAGCTTAAGTTACCATTGGTACATGTGAGATGCAAAAAGTGATGTAAAAAAGTCTACATATTTGAGGCACTTCCTCTTGACAGAGCTTTTTCACAGAGACGTGGCTCTGGCTCTTTGGCAAGAAGTGGCTTGGCTCTCTCAGGGAGATGTGGCTCTCGCTCTGTCTCACACTATTGGAGACGTTGGTCTCTGTCAGCAACATGGGGGTGGCTGGGTGGCGTTTAGTGTCTTGGGTCTTGGCATGGTCATGCTAGGTGAGTAGCTTAGACTGATTCTTTTTCCTTTACCTTACAAAACACTATCCTCTTAGGAAGGCTCTAATCTTCTGAGGAGGCCTCTAGGCTGAGGTCTTTGAACTCCCCCTAGCTCAGACTAGGCCAGAGAAATCTTATACCCTTTTCCCTCTCTCTTCTTAATTCCTTCCCTCTTCATTAATTAAACCATCATAAAATTCCCAAACTGACTTTGGCATTTCTATTGGGATTTTAATTAAATCCTTGGTGACCATAGTATAATATATTCAGTCAAAAACCCCTAAATTTACCCCTTACACTATAATATTTTTAACAATATTGCTTTATAATTCTCATAAAATCTAAATTTTAACTCTTACATTAGAGAAATGCAAAAAGAACACTCTGGCAGCAAAGGAAAGTGATAAATGTTGGAGGGGATGTGGCAAAATTGGAATACTAATACACTGCTGGTAGAATTGTGAATTGGTCCAACCATTCTGGAGGCAATTTGGAATTATGCCCAAAGGACTTTAAAAGAATGCCTGCCCTTAAATCTAACCATACCACTGCTGAGTTTGTACCCCAAAGAGATGATAAAGAAAAATACTTGTACAAAAATATTTATAGTTGTCTGCTTTTTGGTGGCAAAAACCTGGAAAATGAGGGGGTGTTCATCAATTGGGGAAGAGGTGAACAAATTGTGGTATACGTTGGTGATGGAATACTATTGTGTTCAAAGGAGTGATGAACTAGATGATTTCTATATGAACTGGAAAGACTTCTGGGAATTGATGCAGAGTGAAAGGAGCAGAACCAGTAGAACATTGTACCCAGAGATTGATACACTGTGGCACAATCGAATGTAGTAGACTTTGCTACTTGCAGCAATGCAATGATCCAGAAAAATCCAGAGGAACTTATGAGAAAGAAAGCTATCCACATCCAGAAAAAGAACTGTGGGAAGAGAAATGCAGAAGAAAAAGATATGATCGATCATCTAGTTTGACAGGGATATGATTGGGATCACTGTATTTCAAATATGAATAACATGGAAATAAGTTTGGAACAATGATACATGTACAACCTACTGGAATTGCTTGTCAGCTCTGGGAGCAGGAAGGGAAAAATCATGAATCATGTAGCCATTGAAAATATTTTATATAAATAAATTAATATTAATTAAAAATAAAGTTAGATATAATACATGGAATTGATAAAAGAAATGGCTAATTTAAATATTATGGCATATGGATGTAATGTAATAGTCATTAGAGATGATGAAAGGGTGGGGAAAGCTGGGTGACTTAGTGGATTGAGAGCCAGGCCTAGAGATGGGAGATCCTAGGTTCAAGTCTAGCTTCAGATATTTCCTAGTTGTGTGACCCTGGGCAAGTCACTTAACTCCTATTGCCTAGCCCTTACTGCTCTTCTGCCTTGGAATCAATACCTAGTATTGATCCCAAGTTGGGAAGGTAATGGATTAAAAAAAAAGAAATTATAAAAGGGAAGGTTTCAGAAAAACCTGAAAAAAATATGAACTGAAGAAAAAATAGAGTGAAAGGAACCAAGAGAACAATTTATACAATAACAACCATACTATAAAGAAAAACAACTTTTGATTTAAGAATGTCAATTAAAGCAATGATGAACCAGGATTCCAGAGCACTGATAATGAAACATACTGTTACTTCCCAACAGAGAGCTGATGTATTTAAAATGAAGAATTAGACATTTTTTGGTCATAGTCAATGTGAGAATTTGCTTTGCTTGACTATGCATATTTGTTACAAGACTTTTTCTTTCTTAATTGGCAGAGGGAGATAGGGCATAGTGAAAGAGAAAAAGACCAAAATATTAATTAAAAATAATTAAATTAAAGTTAAATGTCCCAAATATAATAAAGCTGATAAATGCCGTGAGAATCAGAAAGGGGGAAAAATTTGCTTTAGTTATCAAGAGAGACTGTAAGGAAAAGTCATACCTTAAAGAATTTGTAAGATTTGGTTTAAAGACAGCATGAATTTTGGGATGGTAAGGTTCCCTCTCTAGACTTTGTATATATCTCATCTCATAAACCAATATTAGCAAGCATTAAATAATTACTTGTAGAATTGATGAATTGATTGAGCAAGTAATCTTTAATGTTCTTCCCAACTTCAAGATTCTATGATTCTGAAGACTTGACTAAAGACATTCCCATGGTCAATGAGTATTGGTTCTGGGCCCACTAGTTGGCCAACAAGTATCAATCAAGTGTCCCCAAAAGGGATTGCATTTTGCTAGGTAAATATTTCACAAATGGAATAGATACACCCTTATCCCCAAGCCTTTCCAGTTCTTAAATTATCTCCTTACTTACTTCTGCTTCTTAGAACCCCAACCTTACTTTAAAATATAATTCAGGGACCACCTTCTAAATGAAGTTTTTCTCAATGTGTCTAATTAGAAGTGTGCTCTTCCCTGTAAAATTTTTTTTGTGTACCTTGGTATTTTCTTAAGTGTCCACATTAAATCCTCTTTCCCCATAGAATGTAAGCACTTGTGATGTTTTGTATTTATATCCCTAGTACTAAGCACAATTAATTGCCCATAGCTGGACCTTAATAAATGTTTAAGTTAGGTAGAAAGGAAGGGAACCCACTTATTCCCTGGGAAGTGAAAAGAGATTTAACGTGAAAGTTTTGTTGCTATCTTAACACTTGGAGAACATGACTCATGTATGTGAAAAGCCACCATAAATTCAAGATACTCTGTGGATCAGTATACACACAAAACAACAATAACAACAACATTAACAACTCACAGTCTACCATCAGTTATTTATTTTTGCTTGTTTTTTAGCCGGAGAACATGGCTACATTGATACAAGGGCATTTAATGAAAAGGGATAGTAAGAATAGTAACAATAAATCGTTCAATCCAGTACGCTGAAATCCTAGGACTCTCCCACAAATACATACATCTTCAATAGAAAGAATGCATGTATCCAAAAAATACTCGTGATGAGTCCTATATTTTTGTTATATTGAATACATTGCTTCAAATGTCTTCAGATGACCAGTGGCAGGAGTATAAAAGACTATGAGTGGTAATACAAGCTAAAATTCAAAGATGTGACTCCTCATGGACTCAAGTACCATTTCCAAAAGGAATTTTACCATTGAAACAATGTTGAGAAGTTGAAGTTCTATAAGAGACTACTGTATAAAATGTAACTGATTCCATATATAGCACTAGGAAGACAGAGCACTTTGATGTATTGAAATGACAATTCCTCATAATTGCTTTGAACATTTGGGACAAAAGAGCTTATAAAAATAGGATGTCCTGGGTTCAGATCTAACCTCAGATACTTCCTAATTGTGTGACCCTGGGCAAGTCATTTAATCCCCATTGCCTAGTCCTTACCACTCTTCTGCCTTGGAACTTAGTATTGATTCTAATTCAGAAGGCAAGGGTTTAAAAATTATTTTGGGAGATCTCTTTTTAATTAATAGTTCAATATGAATCAAATGTCTGACAGTGATTAAAAAATAAAATTAAAAACCAAAAAGGTGAAAGTAACCATTTCAATGTAACCAATCAATTATATCCATGTCATGAATGGAATTATTGGACTTACTTCTGGGCACTCTATTTTAGGAAGGATCAAAACAAACTGGACAAGATTGTGAAGAGGAGCAATGATGGGGGTAGGTTGGAGCCAGTTTGAAACAGTTCTCTGGAGTTTTTAATTTTCAGTGTGAGCATTTATACCTTGGAAATTGGCAAAAGCTATGAATCAGGACTTAATTTTTTATCTCGTTACTTTTCTAGACTTAAGAAAGTGGAGAAAATTTCATAATGTAGATTAAATGTTTGTCATGAGTACAACAGCCAACAACAGCCCTCCAAGAGTTAACTGTTAAATATCTACCAGCACACATCAAAGTAGAGACCATGTAATGCAAGGACTGAGTGAAAGAACTTGGGGTGTTTAGCCTAGAAAAGATTTAGAAAGGGTATGATTGTTTTCTCAAGTATTTGAAGAGCAGCCTTGTGGGAGAAAGTTTAGATTTGTTATATTCTACATCTCCCCTAAGAAGGCAGAGCTAGAAGAAATGATTAAAGATGAAGATAAATGTGGATTTAGACTTAAAAAAAATCCTCTTCTTAACAATTAGAACTATTTTGAAGTTTAATAATCATGTCAGGAAGTCAGGAAGAGTCACCTAAAGTCTCAAAGCAAAGGTTAGATGGCCACTCTGGAGGGATATCTTCTATTAGAAAAGAGTGTTGATCAGGAAGAGGTTAGATTAGATGAATTCTGATGCCTCTCCTAACTCTGAAAATCTGATTCAAATTCTGTGACATATAACAACTTAGAACACAAAGTCTTCACAGCTATAACAACTCCAAGTAACAACACAGAAACATAAAGTCATCTGGGGATACCAGACCCCTAGAGCCATATTGCTTTGCCCTAAAGAAATATCTCACTTAAATTTTGTGGTTCCTTTTCTTCTAAGACAATGAACCCTGACTAAAAATAATGACAATAACAATTGATTTTACATTGTATTTTAAAGTTTATAATCTGCTTTTCATATGTTATTTCAATTGAATCTCATAACAATCTTGTGAAATAGTTATTAGAGCTCTTATTATCCCCATTTTATAGGTGAGTTAATTGAGGTTCAGCTTGCTTGTGTCAGGGATGGAATTTGAACCTATCTTGCTAATGCCATAATTAGGACACCAAAAATGAAAGTGTACCAAACACCAGTTTACCAAGAGGAAGCCTCCAAGTGGAAAGCAAAAGAAGCTACTGGTTATCTCCCCTGGCTTTCTTAATATGATTAACAAGCCATATCTGAGGGATATATTAATTAAATTAAAAAATATTAAGGTCTTTATGTAAGGTTTTAACAGTTAGCAAGGGAAATGTACAATTGGGCCTTGGTTTCTAAGTCAAGCTGGTCCATGACACTTTATTACTCTGAATTTTTATGACTACATACATGACTTCACTGGATTTCTCATTCTCTCACTTCTTAGGAATTTGTTAAGGCCTGAACAAAAAGACTCCAAGACACATTGAACTCCTTTGAAGAATCATATCATATAAAGATAGTGAAGATAATAATGTTTCTTCAATATTTTATAAAGCCCTTTCCTTAATTCGAACACAGTCTCTAAGAGCTCACATAGGACCGGAAAATGGGTTTCCCTTTATTCTTTAATGTAATCCTCCAAATTGCAAAGTTTCAGGAAGCTACTAATGGAAGGATTGGGCTGAAAATCAGGGCCAACTTCCAACTGTTCTCTAATTCCTTTACACATATTCTAAAGTCCAATATTATGGGGTTTAAATGTGTGTAGATTTCAGAGAATCAGAGAATCCCAGAATGGGAAGAGGCAGGACAACCTACTTTTGGACATATCAACTTTTTAGGAAATTTTCCCCTTATATTGAGCCTAAATTTGCTTCCCCAGAGCTTTTATCCATTGGTCCTAATTCTGTTCTCTGAGATCCTGTGAAAGCTAAAGAATGCAGTACAAATGAAATGAAAAACAATTGGACAAGCAAGCTGTTTCCCTGGGATTCTGTGGAGATTCCTGACACTTAGAGCTCTGAACAATCCCTTCTTCACCAGCAGCTTTGGGCTGATTTATAGTTCTAGTCATCTATCCATCCCTATTGTTTGCAACCAATCAAGTGTGCTATAATGGGGCATATGGGTAATTTCACCTTTAAGGAAAATGTAATATGTGTGTACCCACAGAGGTCATGTATCCACAAGATGAGCTATCATTTGTCAGGATATCCTCTTTCCACTGCTTTGATTTTCTATGTGACCTTTGCCAAAATGGACTCACAGAAGTCAGTATGGCTCAGCTAGGTACATTTGCTTCCTGCTCAAAGGACCAGATCTTTTAAGAGAAGGGAATCCCCAAACAATATCAACTCCAGGTCAAAAACTTTAAAATTAAATGGGGAGGAAGACAGAAGGGTGGCCATAAGGATCATGGAGGAGGCACAAAAAGAAGCCTGTGGAGATTCAGATAGAGCAGGATAACAGACCCTAAAATCAGATTGAGAGCTGAAAGGAATCTTAGAGGTCATCTGCTCTGATCTAATCATTTTAAAAAACCTTTGCTGATAACTTTTGATTTTATATCATGTTCATTTCTGAATTTACTCCCCCACTCTTTCCTTTTAATGAAAAAAGAGTTAAGCAAAACTCATAGTATAAGGATCATATCTGACTATGTGTGTAATAATACTTATTCATAATATCCCACCTCTCAGGAGGAAGAAGGGAAGAGCATTTCTCTCATCTCTTCTCCAGAATCAACATTAGTTATAATTCTACAACAATAGATACCATTGGATTGGGGTTTCTTCAGTCCATATTGCTATGATTGTATATGCTATTTTAAGGTCCTATTTGCCTTCTCCAGTTCGTACAGATATTCCCATGTTTTTCTCAATTCCTGATTAATTGTCCTTTCCTTTAGAGCAATAATAATCCATTTTATTCATATAATACAATGTGTTTGGTCATCAACTAATCAATGGACATTCACATTGCTTGTTTCTTATTCTTTAGTACTATCAATTGTATTGCTGCGAGTATTTTACCACCCCTTTAAGTTGGGGATTCCTAGGGGGAAAGGAGAAGCATTACATTCAAGGGGGACAAGTGTGTACAAAGGCAGGCAAAAGATGTGTCTGTGTGCTGTGTACTGTTGTGAACTGGGAATTGCAAGTAGGCTAGCATGACTGGACTTGTTTTTTTTCCTTTGTTTTGAAGAGGACCAGTGACATCATGGGGGATGTCCTGACTTGTGAATGAATTGGATGTAAGTGAGGCAGAGTTGCACAAAGTCCTCAGCCTCACTCTCTCATTCAGAGTTGTGGAAGTCCAGTGGTGAGACAAAAGTCAGGACACCTAGTGATGGCCCAGGATGCAGTGGATAACCTTGGCATCTTTGATATCTGACCAAATTCTGAGAGCTCCATAGCACATGGTTTGTCTGCCCATTCTGCCAGGGGAAGTTTTCACATGTTTGGCGTAGACATCCCCCATAAATAACCAATGGTTTTGAAACTGGTTGGTTACCCTCAACCTGGGATAGGCTGTCTGCCAACATGGCTTTACCCAGGTGTGGCTGCTGCATTTGAAATTTTTTCTTGGAGCTACTGATGAGAGTTATTGGACTGGACTTAAATATATATAAAAGTGAGTTTGTGAAACCAGCCTGAAGACAGGTTGGAGTTTCCTTGAAAAGGGCTTCAAATGTCAGAAGGGTTTGCATTATCTTTAATAAGGTACCAGTGAAGTAATATCTGCCTTAAAAATGCAAGTCAAATGTTTATTTTATATACAAGAATAATGACATTTTACAAATATATTATTTCAAAATATTGTGACCCAGGAGACCTAGAAGATTGCACATGCCTAAGTATTAAGAAATAATTATTTTCCAGTAAATTGAGGGGGAAAACTTATACAGTTTCTCAGATAGAGTGTTCATATCTAAAATATATAAAGAATTTTGTCAAATTTATAAGAATACGATCCATTCCTCAATTGATAAATGCTTAAAAGATATTAACAGAAAGTTTTGGGGTGAAGAATTAAAGCTATATATAACTATGTGAAAAGATGTTTTAAATCATTATTGATTAGAGAAATGAAAATCAAAACAACTCTGGGATATCTCACAACCATCAGATTGGCTAAAATCATAAAAGGGCAAAATGACAAATGCTGGAAGGGTTGTTGAAAAATGGACACATTAATGAATATATTGTTGGTGGAACTATGAACTGATCCAACCACTTTGGACAACAATCTGGAATTATGACCAAAAAGTTATAAAACTGTGTAGACCTTTTTTAAAACTTCAAACCCTTACCTTCCATCTTAGAATTAATACTATGTATTGGTTCTAAGGCAGAAGAGCAGTAAGGACTAGGCAATGGGGGTTAAGTGACTTACCCAGGTTCACACAGCTAGGAATTGCCTGACCCACAAGTCAGGACAGCCTCCATGTTGTCATTGGTCCTCTTCAAAACAAAGGAAGAAAAACAAGTCTAGTCATGCTAACCTACTTGCAATTCCCAATTTACAACAGTACACAGCACACAGACACATCTCCTGCCTGCCTTGAACCCAGGACCTCCTTTCTCTAGGCATGGCTCCCAATCCACTGAGCCATCTAGCCTCCCACACGTGTATACTGAAATATTATAATAAGCTCTTGATTAATTCAGGCTTGATATTATAAGATCTTCTTCAATGTATATGTTCTAGTAAGGAAAGATACTCCCCAGAAGGTCCAGAGGTTTCCCTTCAACCTCACTGTAGATTTGATAACAGCAGAAACAGCAGAGATCAGCTACCTCCTCTCCTCTTGTCTCTAGGACCAGGAAGCAAAAGCCCCTTCAGTTGGTTGGTGCCCCTTAAATCCTTTCCCCAGAATCTAGAATCCTCTGGTCACCAGGTTCCTAGCATACAGCCTAACCAACTCTAGCAAAATCATTTCTCTCTCTCTCTCTCTCTCTCTCTCTCTCTCTCTCTCTCTCTCTCTCTCTCTCTCTCCCATATTTCTATCTTAACAATACTTTTGGCCACGGAAAAGGAAACAAACCTATAAGTTCTAAAATATTTATAGCAGCTTTCTCTATGATGACAAAGAATTGGAAATTGAAGGATGCCCATCAATTGGGGAATGGCTAAATATTCTCTGTTTTATAATTGTGATGGAATATTATCACACTGTAAAAATGATAAGCAAATTAATTTTTAAAAAGCATGGAGAGACTGACATGAAATTAGGAAGAGTGAAATAAGAACATTATATGCAGCAACAGAAATATTATTTGAAGAATGACTTGTGAATGTCCACTTGCACTACTGATAATAGAAACAAGCAAGACAGTTTTATATTACATATGTATCTTTATGTCAAATGATGCCTTCTGTAGTGCAAGGAAGGCAGGGAGGGAGAGAAAGAAGGGTTAGCTGGGAATTTTAATGTTACAAAGGAATTAATTTTTCAAAAGAAAGAAATGATTGCTTTCAAGGGAGAAATTCAATTTCTTGGAGTGACAGTCCAATTCAAAAACTGTAACTTTTGCTAGGACACATTTTATAAGATAATAAAATGTATTGTTAAGAAAGCTGCTACTATCTACATGTTTAATATTTGCATGAATTGGGGCAATTCTCTTAACAGAATTTCCCAATTTACAAAATGAACATGTTTCTTGAAGGGAGGAGAGGGCTCAGTACTCTGATCCCTCTTCCAACTTCACATCTATAATCTTTTATATACAGTCACATGTATAATCTATAATATCATACAATCCATATGCAATGTATATTGTTTCTCTCTAGAAATTAAGTATTGTCTTTGTCTATATACATAGAGCCAGCTTAGAGCTACACATAGAATGCGAAAAGAGCTGAGGGCAGACTTCATGAATTCTGCCCAGCTGTGGAAAGAGATCACAACTGGGAAAACTTTAAAGGGAAAGAAGATGAAAGATGCAATAATTGGATGAGTGGGAAAGTAGCATTAAAACGTGTACTTCATTCAGAAAGAACAGAAGCTTAATTTCTTTTCTTTTTGTAAATGAACATCTGTGTTGCCTTGTTCGTTAGCGCAGTATAAACTTTACACATCCTGTCTAGTATGAGGCTGTGTGCTCTCTGTATTTTGCCTCTGTGATTTACATAAGTTAAATACTGCACCTGAGCTTAGAAAGGGTAGGCAATCTGAAACAGAATGAGAGCAGAGAGTGTTTTCTGTGGTAAGTCACAATCGGTGACCTTTTGACCATGTTCAGTGGCTTTTAACATTGTTCTGGAATCTCAGCTGAATAAAGGGAGCTGGCTCTCTGGGAAAACAGGTGCATTTTGAACTGGGGGCAACCAAATACAGACCTGAACAAAACAGAGCCTGGAGAAGATGCCTTCCAGACCCCCTGAGGGAGACAGAATCTTTAATGAAGGACCAGAGGAAGTTATCCATTGCAGAAGGTAAAGCTCTTGGCTTTCTAGGCTCCCCATGGAGGAATGACCTGCCATCAAACATTGCCCTGGCCTTTTGTCATGTAGAGAAGTCAGTACCTCAAAAGTAGAGGCCTCACCCTATTCTTATGTACTGTAAATGCTAAGGAATCCTTTAGCATTTAGGGAAAAAAAATTTTCCCTTTTCTTTACCCAGATAAAATCCTCTTGGCCCTATATTAAAGACAAGTCTTCATACATTATTCTACAACTACCCTAAGAATGCCAGGAAAGTCTTGGCCCTTGGGTATACGATAGTATAGAAGATCTCTAACTCATTGTATCCAGCCCAGTGCAGAAGAACTGAATATTAATTTCAATCCTCCTCTCTCTCTCTCCTTGGTGTTAGAGTAGTGCTGGTGGTTATATTGAATCAGCAACTTTGGCCTAAAAAGACATTTGACTATAGACATTTATCCTGTAGGGTGTTTCCCTATGAAATACCATTCCATTTCTACCTCCCCATAAGCAGTACCAGATAAAAACAATTAGGTCTGTGATGCTAGAAAATCACAGACCTGAAAAGGACCTTGACAGGTCATCTAGGTCATCCTTTGTGTCATGCTTTTAGGATAACACAAAGCTCAAAAGAATCCAACATTTTCATTATTTTGAAAGCATGTTGGCCAAAAAGAACTTTGGAAAGTCTGTCTCTTAAGACAAACTTCTTACTTAGTGTTCCCAGTGCCTTGAATGAATTCTTTCCCTGCCCATACTCATAGAACCCTTCCTTCAAGACTCAAGTGTTATGTTCCACAAGGTACCTTTCCTAATCCCCCAAATACCACTTTTCTCTCTCCCCAAATTATATGCTTGTTGCACTTATTCAGTCATTTTTCAGTCATGTCCAACTTTTCATGACCCATTTTCATAAGATTTTCTTGGCAAATATACTGAATTGGTTTGCCATTTCCTTCTCTAGCTCATTTGACAGATAAGGAAATTGAGGGAAAAGGGTTAAGTGACTTGCCCAAGGTTACATAGCTAATAAGTTTCTGATGCCAAATTTGAACTCAAGAAAATGAATCTTCCTGACCCCAGACTCAGTGCTCTAGTCAACACTCTATTCACTATGTGACCTTACTGCCCTTAATTTGCATGTATTTCCCATGCATTCTGTATATAACTGTATATGCATATATATGTGATGCTTTCCTTGATAGATTATAAAATGAAAGAAGACAGAACTACTCCCTTTTTTGTCTTTGTATCTCCATGCCCAGCACAATGTCTAGCACCTAGCAGAAACTTAATAAATACTTACAGACTGATTGATTCATTGCTAAATTGATTTAATTCCACATTTGTAAGAGGGACAGAGTAGCTCTGTTGGCTCAGACAGTGATTCACTGGCAACTGTAGGAGAGACAAATCACGAAGAGGGACTTCTGCACGTCAGTGTCCAGAAATGCCTTGGATGTAGCTTTCAGCCAGTCATATATTCTTGCACAGTCTTCTGTATTTACTTCCATACTTCAAAGACTTGTGATTTCATTTCATGCTTCCACCCAGACAGATCTGGCTATATCTTAGTAGAAGTTTTCATTAATTCTTGGGGCTATCCTTCTGGCAATGAGACTCTCTGTACCTGGAAAGCCCAATGCAAATCCATCAGAGAACCTTAACTTTATTCTGTTTGGACATATTTTCCCCAATAGTTAGCATACTCCCAACTTTCTCCTTCTCTCGCCATTGATAGATATTGTTCTGGCTGCTAGAACATTAACATGCTTTGGCAACATTTTATTCTCTTCTCAATTGTCATCTTTTGGTAAAATAATTTAATTCTACATTATCAACTATTTTTAAAAAATCTTTATTTCTTTGTCCTATCAATGACCATGTCTCACCAAACCCAAACCCTGGATTGTTCCCACCATTCTCCTCCTTCAGTTCTACTCATGAACTGATGAATAAAATTGAAGCAAATAATGAGGTCATGGTTCTACTACCAATTTATGATAGCTAATCTCAATTGGAGCCTCACTGAAGCAAAACAATCCTACTACTTTCATGCTTCAATCAATCAACAGACATTTATTAAATACTTACTACTGACAATTATTGTGTTAAGTAAGCACTAAGAATAAGAAGAAAGATGAAATCATGTTGTTCCATGTATCCCCTGCCCTTAAGGAGCTCATCTTATAATCGTTGACCTGCTCCACTCATACTAGAGAAAGTCATTTACAAAGAGTTTACTCTTCTCTCTTTCTCTTCCTTCTGGTTCATCCTCAATTTTTATTTCCTTCACTATGTACTGTCCCTATTAATGAGTTGGCCCTTTTGGTTGCCATGGTGAACACCTACACTGATACATTTCATTCCATTCCCTCTCTTCTCTGTTAGATTGCCCCTAACCACTATCCTCAAACCTCTCTCTAATCTTAAATTCTTTAACTACTAGTTCCATCCCTCTTGCCTACAAACACACCCAAGTCTATCTCAGCCTTTAAAAACAAACAAAAATCAGTCACTAGATACTGACATTTTTGTCAGATGTTATATCTTACTTTTCCTTTTCAAAAGAACTTCTTGACAAAGCTGTTTATAATCATTACCTCCATTTCCTTTCCCCTTTTAAAGCCTCTTGCTGTCTAGCTTATGACCTTGTCATCTGGCAGAAGCTGCCCTCTCCTAAGTTATCATTGATCTCTTAACTGGCCAATCTAATAGCCTCTTTTTCATCTTCTTATTTCACCTCTCCATAGCATCTGACACTGTAGATCACCTCCTAGAGACTTTCTCTTCTCCAAGGTATCATTATACTGCTCTCTTGGTTCTTCTCTCCTCTGTTTGATCACTCCTCAAATTGCTGTTTTGTCAGTCACTATCATGTCATGACCACTCTCTCTGAGTAAGTTCCAAATTTCAATCCTGGGCTCTCTTCTCTTTTATTCACTCTTACTTGGTGATCTCATCAATTCCTATAGGTTCAATTGCTCTCTCTAGGTAGATGATCCCAGGTCTATACATCCAGTCCTGATCCTCTCTAGAATCCCAGTCCCACATCACCAACATCCTATCAGACTCTTGATTTGGATATCCTGTAAGCATCTCAAATTCAACATGTCCAAAACAGAGCTCATTCTCCTTCCTCCAGTCCAGTTCCTCTTCCAAACACCTTTATTACTATTGAGATTATCATGAATCTCCTAGTCACTTAGCTTTCTAATCTCAGTGTCATCCTTAACTCCTCACTCTCATACTCTCACTAATTTCACATATTTAATCAGTTGCCAAAACTTTTCATTTCTTTCTGAGTAAGATCTCTCCCATATTTCTCCTACTGACCATTTATATCACCATCAACCAAGTTCATGCCCTTCTCATCTCTCACTTTGTATGCAATGAAAATTAGTGTATTATTCTCAATGTATTTTTGGCTAGAAGTAGTAACAATATTAGATCAATATCCATAAAACTCAAAGAAGAGGTTAAATTTAAGTCATTAGCTGAATTTAGATACAGCTTCATTCTCCCTTTATCCTTCCCTCTCCCACTTTCTCACATAAACCTTTAATTGATACTCTTTTGCACAGTGGAGGGCATTGTATTAGTTTCCAACAAATTGGAAGTTCATCTGTAAATCTTTGGATCTCTGACTTAAGCAAAATGTCCCCATCTTTTGCATGATAAGCAATAAGGCCTCACTGGTCTGCATCTTATCCTGGCCTCTCTGATTATTTGAGTGATTAAAGAGGGAATGTATTTTGCTATATCAAGATCCCCCACAAAATAACACTCCAGACAACCTGGACTATTAGAATAGTCTTCTAATTGGACTTTCTGCCTCAAGTCTTTCCTCGTTCCATTCTGTCCTCAATAGTACTGACAAAATGATTTTCCTATAACATAGGACTATGACATTTATTTACTCAATGAACTCTTGCAGTTCCTTACTACCCTTAGAATCAAACATAAACTCCTCTGTTTGACATTCAAAACTCTGACTCCCTTCATATCACTATAGTGTTTCAATACTTTACTCTCTTCCACGAATTCTTCCATTAGACATCATTGGCTTACTGGTTATTGATCAAAATGATGGTGATTCCCCCAGGATCACACAAATAGTCAGTAAAAGAATTAAGATTTGAATCCAGGTCTTCAGACTCCAAATCGACTATATCTGCCATTATACTACATTTGCTTTCTAAGGAAAAAGTCATGATTCTGTGCTGTGTTTGGAGAATGGGTATTAATAGAGTTTGACCAGAATAGAGTTTGTATAGGGAGAATACATGAAATATGGCAGAAAATACAAGAGTAGTCTGATAGATCAGAGGAGAACCATGAGAGAACTGTGTCCCCTAAATTTAGAGAGTATCAAACAGAAGAGAATGATCAACAGTGTCAACATCTACAGAGGGGTTAAAGAGAATGAGAATTGAGACAAGGTCACTGGATTTGGCAACTAAGAAGAGCTCATTGTCAAACAGGAATTATAAAGGGTAAAGAAGCAAGTGAAAGCAGAGAAAGTTAAGGCATCTATTGTACTTAGCCTTCTCAAGGAGTTTGGCCACAAAGGAGAGAAGAATTCTAAGATGATAGTTAGGGAAGAACGATCAAGTGAGGGGGTTGGGGTTTTGTTTTGGTTTGGTTTCTTTGGATGAGTATGAGGTCTATACCTCAAAGAGTTCAAGGATTAAAATAAAGGTTTCATGTATAGCAAAATATTTATAGTAGCATAGCAACAAAGATGTTCTCTGAATAGCTAAGCAAATTGTCATATCTGAATATTGTGGAATATTACTAAGAAATGATAAATATGATGGATGCATACAAGTATAGGAAAATCAATTCACAGATATTATCTCAAATAATTATTATTCAGTGACAATAACCTATCCAAAGCTTTAGTTTCAAATCCTGAGGATTCCTGATCTGATTCAAATGTCTGTGAAGTATTTGTTTTCCAAAATCACTAACATATCATAAAAAAAAAAAACTCCATTCAAGATTTTAGAGCTTTGAGGTCAGAGAGCAGGTGTTTTCAATTTTTTTTTAATCTGGGTACACATCACAGCAATACCCTTGCAATACAGTGTGTGCTTAATAAATCTCTGTTAAATAGAATAGCTGGGATGGTGGCAGATTGGCTTTGAAGTAAACAAAATTTTAACCAAATTCTGGAGGCATTGCAGACTCTATCTGCCTCACCATCAGATTTCTGGTGCTCAATTTCCAGAGTTATTAATTCTTTGGTGATATATCCATCAATTTAATGTAACTGTTAATCCAGATAATGGTGATGATTTGATTTACACTTTTAAATTCTCTATTTTGCTCTTAAAAAAAATCAAAACCACGATCCTCTTTCATTTTCATCACTACTCCCCCCTCCACCTCTTCATCATTCTATTGTGCTCAGTTTTTTTTTTCTGTTTGTTTCAAGCTGTAACAAGCCCATGCCAAGGCACCAGAACCACTCTATAATTTGCAGGCTTGTAACTCACTACCAGTGTGTATGAGAACTACTGAATATTCATAGACTATCCTGACACAAGAAAGACCCTGAATTCTCTAGGGATATGTATGTGCTGAATCCAATCTCTGAGATAAATACCTGCAAGAGACAATCATTTATTCACTCAAGACAAATCACTATTTATGCCAGAAAACTGGAGGAAAAAAAAAGCCAAGTCTACCTCTTACCCTTCTCTTCCACACAGCAGACCCATGAGAATATGCCCTGGAATTATTAGCACTTGTTTATAAAAAGGTAGAGAAAGGGTACCTCTCCTGGCCTCCTTCTATGCTCTCTCTAGTCTCCCACTCATTCATCCCACATCTTCTACTATCTTGATGCTACAGGTATATTGGACTTTATGTGTGAGAAGAACAGACCATTGGCTTTTTAATGCAATTTGAAGGACACTGGGAAGACTTCTTTGTTGCAAAATTTCTCTGCTGAAATGATATCACGCTAGGTAGTGTGGGGTTCAATAACACACTAGTCCGGGAGTCTGATAACCATAGTTCATCCTGCCTCCTCCACTTCCCAGCTGAATGAATCAGGGCTATTCACTTGACCTCTCTGCTCCCCAATTTCTTCATCTGTTATATGAGGAAGTTATATGAAATGACATAGTTCTCAGGTCCCACCCAGCTCTTAATCCTGTATCTGGCACCCATATCTAGATATGTTTCTTTGTGTTGAGGAGACAATGCTGGGGAGAGGGTTAACTATTCAACCCATAATTCCTGAGTTATCTCTACTAAAGCTCGGCTAGGCTAAGCTAACACATTAAGGCAGAAAGGACTAGCATCTTCTTGTGAATTAGCTTCATTTGAGGTTTTCTTCTTTAACTGAATAGTATGTAATCACCTTTCAGGCAGGTTGGTTAAGGGCTTTTTCTTTGTATTTTTCAGACTTAGCATGGCATCTTACATCACAGTAATAAATTCTGAAATGAAATCAAATAAAAGGTAATGAGTCTGACAGGATAAGGATAAGAGAGATGGGAGATTACTTTATTTTGGAACATGTAGACCTAGATGGGGTGTCATGTCGTCGTGAGCACCCAGAGGGCATAATTATATTGAGTTTCTAAGGATGAGGAAAGAGAGTAGAAAGAGCTGAGAGAGAGGAGCAGAGGGTTTAGATGAGAAGATAGGGGGGAAATATTTCAACCATTTCTAAGTTTTGTTTAGGGTTGGGTTAGTTTTAGAGTCGGTCTATTAGTAAACATTAAATAAGCACCTACTATATGCTAAGTACTAAGGAAAGCACTGCAGATATGAAGAAAGGTAAAAGATAGTCCCAGTTCTTAAGGAATCCACAGTCTAATGGGGAAGACAATATGTAAATAGCTATGTAAAACCATATTATGCATAGGATAAACTGGAAATAATCACAGATGGATGGTGATGGAATTAAAGGTGATAAGGAAAGCCTTCCTATAGAAGGAAGAATGTTAGCTGGAACTTGGAGGTAGCCAGGAAAGGAGATAAGGAGGGAGGACATTCCAAACATAGGAGATAGCCAGTGAAAATATCTGGAAACAAGAAGAGTATTTTGTTAGAGGAACAGCAAGGAGGCCAATGTCCCTGGATCTTAGAATTCATTTGGAGGGGTAGAATGCAGAGGGCTGTGTTGGAGTAGGGTATAAGAAGACTAGAAAAGCTGAACAGGGTAGGTTATGAAAAATATCAATGTCTGAGAATTTTATATTTGATCTTGGGATCAAATATATATGATAGGGAGCCACTGCCATTTACTGAGTAGGGCACAGAAGGATGGGAGTTGGGTTAGACCTACACTTTAGGAATAGTACTTTGGCACCTGAGTATAGGATGAACTAGAGTAAGGAGAGATTTGAAGCTGGAAGACCAACTAGCAGACTATTGCAATGTTCTAGGTGTGAGGCAATGAGATCCTGTACCAAGATGATGTCTGTGTCAGAAGTGAATGTTGAGTCTTTGAGAAATAGCAAACTACTCTTGTGGGTTGGCAATTGTAGTATTGGGATAAGAGCACTGAATGCTGAGGGAGAAGAGTTGGGTGTGGATCCTAATGCCTATGTGCCAATGGAAAACTTTCCTCACCTCCTTGGGACTAAGCTTCATCATTTGTGGAATAAAGTGGGGGACTTGATTTTCTCTGTGGTATTTTCCAACTTTTAAAGAAAAAGAATGCTGTTATTGTTCATCCTTCTCTTTCCTTCTTTTTTCTTTTTTTTAAACCTTACCTCTATCTCAGAATCAATTCTGTATTTTGATTCCAAGGCAGAAGAGAGGTAACAACTAGTGATTGGGGACTAAGTGATCTTCCCAGGTTTATACAGTTAGGAAGTATCTGAGGCCAAATTTGAACCCAGGACCTCCTGACTCTAGCCCTGACTCTCAATTCACTGAGCCACCCAAATGCTCCCCCTTCCGTCATATTTGAAAAGGACCATTAACATCAAAGGGTGATGTCATGATTTGCACCATAAATTGGACTTAAGTGAGACAAATTTGCACAGTCTCCAGCCTCACTCTCTCTTCTAGTCACCAAAGTCCAGCGACAAGACAAGACAACAGGATGCAGGGAATGAATGACCTTTTAGTGTCTTTGGTGTCTAACCAAGCTCAGTGCTGTTTCCTCCAACAGAAGTTGCCCAGAGCAAAGGATAGGAACATTGCTAAGGAATGATGTCTGGCACGTCTTGGTTGAGTTTCAAATGATGAGTTTCAACATAGCTATGTGCTCTACAATGCCTTTTTCCTCAGGGTAGGAGAGGAACCAGGTACAAAGGGAAATTTTAGTAAAACTATTGATACGGCAAAAGTCCTGAGCAAATCAAGAGTCTTAATTTTGAATGCCAGGTCTCATTGGTCCATTATCCTAGCTATGAGGAGACAGAATCTGGTGAACCTCTTGAGCTGCGGTAGGCTATGAATACTGCCTGCTTACACTAAATTTAGCACCCATATTTTGAGCCTCTAGGCACAGGTGGGCTGCCATGTTACTTAAAGAGGGGCAAACTGACCTGGATTTGAAATGGAGCTGGACAATGTTCCCATATAGATCATATGAGCAGGCTCAGGAATAGCCCTGCATTTCTAGCCTGGGCAAGAAGGGAAGGAAGTCTTTAAAAATATCAAAACAAACCAAAACAAGAATAATGTTGAATGATGGTCATAATGGATTAGCAGCATTATTCAATGGCTCTAGTAGTTAATTCCCCTAAAGCACATAGACAAAAATTCTACTTAGCATGCTCCATTCAAGCATTTTAGAATATTAAATTTAGTCAAACTGTGTTACACATATATATCTATATAGACATAGCCTAAGTGTACTCAGCTGAGTCCTATCCAAGCTATTGTGTAGCTAGAAGCATGAAAACGTGTACATTAGTATAATGGAAATGATAATATTTGACCTTCTTCACAGGGTTATGGCTGAGTATAATCAATAAAAAGGATTGTAAAACATCTTTTATAGATGGAAGTACTAAAGAAATGCTAAATAACTATAAATTAAATTGCAGGGCTATGGGGTTTTCATATCCCCCTAATAACTTTCCAATTTCTAAATTAAATTAAATTCCTTCAGCCCTATCAAGGGAAATGGCTTTCTGCTTTTCTTCAGCAGAGTTAAAATGATAGGCGTAAAAGCCAGTCACGTTTGTATGAGTCATCCCAGCCTTGTGATTTGCTGAGGATTCTAGAGGGATTCCTTTTCTCTCATTTTGTGTATGGCTGCAATAATGCCTGCTTGTTATCTTGCTAAAAATGAGCTTCCTTTTAGACACAAATTTCATGATGATTTTAAAGCGTGTTTTTCTTTATATTTTACTGTAACTTCCCAAAAGATGCTTGCTCTATATTTTTTTTCATTTTACAGAATATTTTAGATTTAAGAGAACTGGGGCTTAGTCGAATGAAACTTTCCTACCACCAGAACTTGGAGAATGAACAAATGAACATTAGTAACAGAACATTAGTAAACAGAAACACATGAATGAAACAGCTTTGTGGTGTGTTTGTATATATATATATATATATATATGTATATATATATGTATATATATGCATATATATGCTTTCATGTATGTATACATACAAATGCAATATATATTGTACATATAGCCACATATAATTTTGCATATATATGCATAAGACAAGAATTCTGTACTATCTTTTAAGAAAATATTTTTATGAGTGTATACTGCAATGCAGTAATTTTTTTTTCAAAGCAGCCTTAAGAGGTTTGGGTTGGGGGCAACTGGGTAGTTCAGTGGATTGAGAGCAGGAAGTCCTAGGCTCAAATCTAGCCTCAGACACTTCTAGCTGTGTGACCCAGGGCAAGTCACTTAACCCCTACTGCCTAGCCCTTACCACTCTTCTGCCTTGAAACCCATACCCAGTATGGATTACAAGGTGGAAAGTAAGAGTTATTTTTAAAAAAGTTTTCATTGCTGTCTCTTGTTTTTACACAAATTTCCCAATGTATCTCTCCTCATTCATCTAACTAGTAAGTCATTCTTTATAAGAATAATAAGCCATAAGAATGGCTTTGTATTTTATAATATATAAATATGTAATATAAAAATCTATAAAATATGACTTATTAATGACATAAAAAAAGAAGGAAAAAATTCAATTCAGGAAAATTAGTCAATCTATTAATCGAGTGTGATAGTGAATGTGATTTTTTTCCACTATAGACTCCCACTGGAAAAAATAAAGGGAAATTCATTTTCTCATGTTTTATCTAGATCCAAGTTTGGTCATTATCATTACAGTCATTGTCCAATTTTTGTGTGTTTGTTTTCCATTTACATCATTGGAACTATTGTATATACATAATCATATCCCTGCTTAGTTCACTTGACATTGATTCATATAAATTCTCCATGCCTCTTTGAGTGCTTCATATTCATTTTTTCTTTTTCTATTGTTTCCTAATAATTATAATTGATATTCCATTATATTTCTAAATGCCAATCTGGGAAATAGTTTCCCAATCAGTGAGAAAATGTTTTGATTCTAGTTCTTTACTGTCCCCAAAAGTGCTACTAAAAATATTTTGATATAAAGAAGACTTTCTTTTTATTCTTTTATCTCCCTGTGGAATATGCCTAGTAATAAGATTTCTGAATTCAAAAGTGTATGATCAAATGGTAGTCACTATTTTTTTTTGCATAATTCCAAATCATTTTTTAGAATGGTTGAACTAGGCCACAGCTCTACCAACAATGTATTAGTTTACCTATCACTGCATTGTCATCTTTTGACTATTTACTCTCTGTGAAGTGAAACTTCAGAGCTGATTTTTAACCTCTATAGTCCTTAAGCCTAGTTGGCTACTTAAATGCAGAGACCTACTATATTAGCTCCCCAAAATTCTTCTAATGCTTCAATCATCACCATATAACTGACTTTTGATACCTACTTCCTTTTGTAAAACTTCTGGGACACTAGGTATAAGATTGGAATCCTCTATTTAACAATGAATTTATAATGTATCTCAGCTGATTTGCTCACAGAGGGCTTCAGATAGGCATTTGATGTAACATCATCTGATTTGTCTGGTTTTCAATTCCATGGAATATGGCACCCTTCTCTGGACAAGCACATCCCTTTTAATTTCATCACCATATTGCTAACAAATACCATGATGTGTCACTGTGTTCCAAATTTTAGCTTCTCCCTTCTTCCATTTTTTCTTACTCTCATCTGATTTTTCCTATTTGGTATACTTGAGATACATATATATATATATATATTACATATATATACATAATAAACTAATATGTTTAGTCAGAGATGGCTGAATATAGTGAGATTATTTTATTAAAATGAAGTGCCATGTATGACATGGATCTGAAGTTTTACTCAATGTCTAAAAATCAAAGAATATTATAATGTAATTTTCCCATGAAGCTTTTCTTACCTTTGGGATAGTAGCTGAGCAATGAATTGTGATCCAATATATTCAGCAAGAAGTGGTCAAAGAGTCATAAAACCTGAGAATCTAAAGGGAATTTGGCAAACATCTTATGGTGGCAAAGAACTGAAAACTAAGATATCAAATGATTAAAGAATGGCTGAATAAGTTATGTTATAGAAATGGAATGGAAGACTATTTTGTTGGAAAAAAATGAAGAAATAGATGATTACAAAAAGACATGGAAAGTTTCATATGAATTGACACAAAATGAAGTGAGAAGAACCAGAAAAACTTTTGCACTATATCAATGATATGATAAAAGGAATACTTTTGAGGACTTTATAAACTGATGAAGTTTTGTTGTGCAGTAGTTTCAATTACATCTAACTCTTTGTGACTCCATTTGGAGTTCTCTTGGCAAAGATTATGGAGTAGTTTCTTATTTCCTTCTCCAGTTCATTTTATAGACGAAGAAGCTGAAGCAAACAGGGTTAAGAAAGTAAAACAAGTCTAATTCTAATCATCATTAGAATTAGACTTGTTTTACTTTCTTCCAGAGGGCGGAAGCATTAGTAGCAGATGGAAATTGAAAATGGTTGAATTTAGGCTTGATGTAAGAAAAATTTTCTAACAATTTGAGCTCTACATTTGAATGAGTTGAATGAGTTGTCCCTGAATGCACAAGGTTAACTGAATCACAGAATTATATATTCCTCTTAACTCAAGGAACATCTTAAAGCAAAATCTGATTTCAAAGAACATAGTAGAGGAAATTGGATAGATCAGATGAATTCTGAGGTCCATTATAATATTGGAATTCTGGGATTTTATTAGTCTTAGATGATGTTAACTTATCTAAGGACACTTGACAAGCCAAATGTCAAAGCTATTACTAAGAATTCTTACGACCAGGGGAAATTCCATTGAGTGGTAGAAGGAGTGATGAAGATTGTTTATTCCAAGTGCACTCACTATGAAACAGTAGGCAATCTAATCTGCCAAAAATATAGCCTATACACCGATATTAATAGCTAATTGTCCTAACCCCACACTCCTCAACTTCTGGAAAGAATCAAAAGGGAAATGGCAGAGAGCTAGGACATGGCAAAGGGGGAAGGCATGGGCATGCCCTAGGAGAGGGGAGTCACAATGATGGGACCCTGGAAGTAGTCTCCTGGCCCCAAGTGAGGAAGTGGGGGCAGCTGAGTTGGGCTGGTGGATGCTATGAATTTCAGAGAGTGGGAGGAAAGAGTACATTGGAGAAAAATGTGATTATCCTCCAACTCTCAGTTCCTTCACCTACTGGTGCCTTCCCCCACCCCCAGATGATCTCTCTACTCAGTAAAGATATTTTATGCATTTAGTTATTGACTAACTGTCTCCCTTGTTAGACTGTGAGGTCCTTTAAGGAAGAGGCAATTTAATAAGCACTTATTGAATGAATGTTAGAAAGTGTTCATATGCCCACATCAAAGTTGCATATTGTAGCAGATGAATAGAGGACATACATCTTCACATTGTACTATTTTGGGCACCTTGCCTTATTACTAAGAACCATTTTTCAAGTTCCCTCTTCATATACATCTTCTCTAGTTCTTCACCCTCCAAAAAATGTCATTTTTGTGACTGCTTCCAGTCAGGATTGGGTCAGTTTGTTATGGTTTCTAATCAAGACAATGGTCATTGTCTCATTTCAACAAGCAGTCATTTGTTCAGGAACATAAGATCCTAAATTTAAAGCTGGAAGGAATTTCAGAGTCACTTACTCTAAGCCCCTAGTTTTACATCTGGGGAAACTGAGGCAGACAACCCACATGACCTGTCAAGGTCATAGAAGGTCAGGGATAAGATTCAAATCCAGGTCCACTGACTCCAAATCCAGTACTCGTTTTACTGCACCATACATTTTCTTGGGCTTGATTTTGGTCTCCAACAGGACTATAACCCTGATTTTAAAAGTTCTCATTTTATCAGTACCACTCAAGAATATAAAAGATGGATCCAAAGTTAAAGGACAAATGGAGGTCCTCAAATCCTGTCTTTATGGTATCACACCCTCATAATGAGGCAAATGGTTACATAATTCAATAATGAACCAAAAAAATACTGGCTGCCCAGATAACCAAGGCATGACTAATTGTGGGTGGAGAGGAGGGGACCCCCAGGAGCAATGGGGGAGACCTTGTAAAATCCCTTAAGCAGCTGTGTGTTACTAATGGTATGAAGAAGAAGAGAAGAATCTGTTGGCTGGGCATGTAAACCCATCAGTCATTCTGTGTGACCTGACCTGCCTTAAACTCTCACTCCAGCTCTCCAAACACTTGGCTTCCGATCCTTTTGTGTTTGCATTACACACAAACCTCCCTGGAAACAACACTGATGTTACTTAATTGGGGAGCTGCCTGGCGTTTGCATTTGAACTGTGGAACTTGGGGCCGATTAACCTCAAAGGGAGACTGAAGAGAAGGACTCACATTCTTCCCTTTCTAGGTTTAGAAAAAATATTCTAAACCATTATTTATACTCAAAATTGACTCCGAATATTTCTTTTGTTTTCCTTATTCTGTGGTTTCATTTTCCCCTTGCATTCTCAGTCAGGACATGATTATTCATCTGGAAATGAAAACATAAAAGTCAGACAGTCAAGATACATCCCAAGACAAAGGGTCAAATATGGAAAATAACTTAGGGAATTCATAACCCCTGAAGCTAAGGATTATTATTTCCTTCCTTTCTTTTAAATTTTTTTATTCTTCTGTACTTTTTTAGTTTTAAACTTTTCTTTTATACCTTCGATACCCAATGCTTGATCCAATGTCTTGCCCATAGAATGTTTTTTTTTTTAAAAAAATGCTTTTTTTGGCATCACCTATATTTATGAAATGGACTCTCTTTCTTCCTTGCAGAAAGCTATTTTTACAATAAATTTTTTAAAGGGGAGAAATGTTGAAACTAACCAATGCGTTGAAGAAATCTGACATTAAATACAATGTGCCACACTCATTGTACCTCATCTCTAAAAAGAATGGAATTGGGGAGATATCTTTTTATATATTTGGGGGGAAATCTAAAATTGGGCATTATAATTTCATACCACAAAAGTTTCAATTATTATGTTGTCTTTAAAAATTATATTTTGGGGGGCAGCTGGGTAGCTCAGTGGATTGAGAGCCAGGCCTAGAGAGGGGAGATCCTAGGTTCAAAATCTGGCCTCAGCCACTTCCTAGCTGTGTGACCCTGGGCAAGTCACTTGACCCCCATTGCCTAGCCCTTACTACTCTTTTGCCTTGGAGCCAATACACAGCATTGACTCCAAGACAGAAGGTAAGGGTTTAAAAAAATTATATTTTCCTGATCATGTTTATTTCCCTTTATATTAGTCATATTTTTGTATCTTGTATCTATTATACATATATGGAGATACATATATATGTACCTATTATGTATCATATATAATATATATCTATTCTTAGTATCACTTGTTTCTTAGAGTGCAGTAATATTCCATTATATTCATGTACTACATGTTTAGATATTCTCCTTTTAATGGATATCTATCTACTTTCCAGTTCTTTGCTATTACAAAAAAAGCACTGCTATAAATATTTTGGTATATCTGGGCCCTTTAGGTTAATTAATGACACATTCTTGGGCATAGAAGCCTCTCTGTATAAATGGATGTGAACATTTTAGTCTTCTTAGCAAAATTTCAAATTACTTTCCAGAAAGTTTGGACCAATTCACAATTTGCCAACAATGCATTAGTGTGACTGCCTTTCCATAATCACATTAACTATTCCTATCTTTTGCCCTATTTTACAATTTACTGACTGTGAAGTAAAGGGTAAAAATTGATTTGATTTGGATTCTCTTTTTTGTGATTTGGAGCATTTTTTCATATGATTGCTAATAATTTTCAACTGTCCTTTTGAAAAGTTGGAAGTGACCATTTATTTAATGGCCATTTATCTATCCAGTTTTTAAATCACATATTTTCTGTTAGATGATTATCTGGAATATCAGACAGATATTTTTACAAAAATATTTTTGTAGTCAGTTACTCCCTTTCTTATCCTATTTGCACTACTTTTATTTGTGCAGAATTTGTGCAGTTTTATGTAATTTATGAAATATGAAATTCAGTTTTATGTAATATGAATTTATGTAATTAAAATATTTTGATTGCCGTTTAGTGGCAATCCCTTGTTTAATTAAGAATTCCCTTCTTAGCCCTACTTATAAGACAATTAATCTCATTCTCCTCTTTTTTTTTTTTTACAAAGATGTCACCTCTAATATTTAGGTTTCAAATTCCTTTTAAATTTATTGTGGTATATAGAATAAATTGTTGTCCTAAGCCAAATTTCTACCAGACTTTCCAGTTTTTCCAGCATCTTGCCTCAGTAATTTTAGAGTTGGTTGAACATGTACATCATTACATATTAACCTAGAATACTTTTTTTCTAAATTATTTTACTGATCTATTTTTCTGGGGTTTTTTAAAGCCAGAATGAAAGAGATTTTAATGATTATGGCTTAATAATCTTATTTGAGATCCTCAAATGCTATTCCCCCTCATTTCATTTCTGCTTTCTTTTCTTTATTTCCTTCAGTATTCTGATCTTGCATTTCACCCAACGAATGTTGTTATTTTGTCTAGTGATGATGTTGTTATTTCTGAGTCTGTTTGTTTCACTGAAATTCAGTTAACTTTTCCTTTATGAATTTAGATGATAAACCATTGGGTTAAAATGTTTAATATTATTATCAATTTATTTTATTGTGTTATATTTTAAATATAATACTCATTTATCTCTACTGGTACTATGAATTTTTATTTTTGTCTTGCTAGACAACATGATTGCAACTCCTACTTTTTCATTTGCTCCCTAGTGAACTTCATTCTAGTCTCTTATTTTAATTTGGGGTATGCTTTTCCTTTTTAGATGTATTTTATTTATACAATAGATTGAAGAGTTTTAAAAAAAACTAATTTTGTCATTCTCTTTTATTTTAGCTTATTGTTTTTACACTTAAAGTATGGTATTATATTTGTTTTTATATCCATTTCTTTCATTTTTCTTTTTAAAATGTATTTTTATTATGAATCTTAAAACTAAAACCCATTTACATACATGTGGTATGACCCCAAAATATGATTCTATAGGAAATCATGAATCTTTGACTTTATAACATTTGCTAATTTTTAAAAGTGTATGATGGGAGAGCTGAGTGGCTCAGTGGATGAAAACCAGGTCTAGAGATGGGAGATCCTAGGTTCAAATCTGGCCTCAGATACTTCCCAGTTGTATGACCCTGGGCAAGTCACTTAACCCCCATTGCCTACTCCTCACCAATTTCCTGCTTTGGAACCAATATATAGTATTGATTCCAAGATAGAAGGTAAGGGTTTATATATATATATATATATATATATATATATATATATATATATATATATAATCTGATAAATTTCATTACTTTCAACATTGTCTTGTCTATCATTCCTTCAAAATTACCCTCTGTTCATTTTTATGTGTTTTAAAAAATGTGGCTACGTTTGGAAAGCTATCACTATTGCTATCTCCCTTTACCCCTAACTCCTGCCACTCCCTTAACTGAAAGAAGAAAAAGAAAAGAAAACCAAATTTTAAAAAATAAACACGGTTAAGAAAAATATATACATGTAGTGGCCATGTACAAAAATTCATGTCTCTGCAGTTTTTATCCATAACTTCTCTCTCTCTCTCTCTCTCTCTCTCTCTCTCTCTCTCTCTCTCTCTCTCTCTCTCTCTCTCTCTCTCTCTCTCAGGAGAGTGATAACATGCTTCTTATGTTTTCTGGAATAATGGATGGCCATTCCTTGATCAGGTTTGTCTTTCAAAATTGTTTTCTTCACAGGGTCTTTGTCCTTGTATAAATTGTTCTCCTGGTTTTGCCCTTATTTCTCTGGATAGTTCAGACTACCCAAGATTCTCTGAAATTGCTTTCATCATTTCTTACATCAAAATAACATTTCAATACTTTTGGGAGGTTTTTTTTTACTCTTATGAATAACTTTATTTTAGGGGCATTCCTCATGCATTAAGAAACTACATAAAATGAACTCACCACTATTGACAAAAACAATTTAATCATTTCCAGCTTAAATTTTTTTAAGTGATTTAGTTATAAAGTTTAGCTACCTCAGTAAGTATGACCATGCAGAACAAGCAGTTCCAAACTTTTCCAGTACCCCCATTCATCATCACATTTAATTCATATATCACAGTTTTATTCAGGCATTCCCCAGTTGTCTGAGAAGTAACCCAGGTAGCCCTTTGGAATCTAGTTCTTAATTTTTCATTTTCTCCCCTTTTCATCCCCTTCTTCAGGATCAGAAAGTTTTATTTGTGTGTGACTATTCTCTCCCTAGTAACATTCTCTCTATTAGGTTGCCCTTCTCTCTATTAGGTTGCTCTGAGCATTTTCACCAGCTGACCCCCATGCTTGGATTTCTCTTCTTCTCTGTCTCCTGGTATCTATGGTTTCCTTCAAGTTCCAGCTAAAATACCTCCTTCTTCAGGAAGCCTTTTTCAGATCTCTTAATACTAGTGCCTTCCTTACATTGATTTTCTCCAATTTATTCTGTATATTATTATTTTGAACATAATTTTTGCACATTGCCTCTTCCATTAGATTAGGAGCTTCTTGAAAGCAAATATTGTCTTTGACCTTTCTTTGTAGCATGAACTCTTAGCACAGTGCCTAGTATATAGTAGACATAATAAATATATGTTGACTGACTGAAACCCAAACCTAAAGATTTCCCTGTTAAATTTAATTATTTCTAAACTAAACTGGTATATGTATTCATTCCTCCTTTTCCCCCTCATCACCTAAGTCCACTACCAATCTCCATTTATTCAGGACAGGAACTGAAGTTTACTCATAGGTTTGTACAAGGATTCTCTGCTCCTACAGATTCTCTGCCAATGTGCCCCTACCTCTTCCCCTTAAGGAAGATATTAAAAAAGAAAATGCTTGAGCCTCCTTACCTTCTTCGAAACCTGTTCTATATTAGACAATGAATTGGAAATTCATTTTAACATGAGAAAGAATATATTTGGAGGTGGGAGAAGAATTGGCCAGTGAGGACCAGCTCTTGAAGCAGGTACCCATATTTCCTACCTGGTTTCAGTCCAACCATGTGGAAACTGCAGGTAGTCAATTCTGGCCTTGAAGTTTCAATAATTGGTATTACGTGAAGATAAAATCTTTCCTAATTATCTGTGGAGCTCATAGGTCTGATGACTTGGGTATTGCTGAACTAGAAGTGAATACACATATGAAAAGTATGACCTGCTCAGCTTTCACCCCCTTTTCAAGAGAAGAGGACTCTTGAACTACTGGGGGTGGAGGGTGGATGCTTGAAGGAATGGTCACCTGCCTTACATCCTATGTGGCTGATATTGTCTAAGAACACATGGATACCTCTGTCTCCCAATTCTTGAGGCACCAGATGAGTTCAAGAAACTCAGATTCTCAATGTCACACTCACAAGCAAACAGAGTCAATACTAGCATCCACCAGAGACACTAACCAATAAGAGCTGACCCCAGGAAGAGCCTGAAGATGAATATTAAAAGAGAGATGTCTAAGGATGGAGGCAGCTTCAGGGACCAATATCCTTTTTGCTAACTAGAAGTGCCCACTAGGAATTCAAGGAAAGGCACAGATATCAGCCTTGCAGAAATATACATCTAGAAGGAATTTTTTTAAACCCTTACCTTCTTCTTAGAATAGATACAAATTTTGGTTCCAAGGCAGAAAAGAGGTAAGGACTAGGCAATTGGGGTTAAGTGCCTTTCCTAAGTCACACAGTTAGGAAGTGTCTGAGACCAGATTTGAACCCAGGACATCCTGCCTCTTAGAAGGAACTAAGTGAGTATTTTACAAAAGGATAGACTTCCAGAGTCAGAAATTGGGAGGTACCTCTTTGCCACATATTTTCTCTACCCGTGTGCCTCATTACAGTTGGGTACTTGGGGATAACACCTTGTATTATCCCACTTTGGTGGGAATGCTTTATGTCAATTGTTCTTGCTACATCTTCTCCAGAAGTCCTTTTTCTAAATATTAATGGAATTCACCTGCTGGGTTGATAATGGGGAGCACACCAGTTAGGCTTGGAGGCAGCCACTGGGAATGCAACCTGCCTCAGTCAGGGTACCACACAATAATGTTACAGCTACAAGGTCATTCTATCCAATTCCCTCATTTTACAGATGAGAAAATTAAGGCTGTAAAGAAGTTTAATGACTTTCCCGAGGTTTCCCAGGCAGGAAGTCAAAGAACTGGGATTCAAACACGGGTCTTATGACTCAAAGCCCAGCATTCTATCTACTGCACCCATGATAGGTGGTACAATAGATATAGTCCTAATTGGAATTGGGAAAACTCACATTCACATCTGACCACTTATTAGCAGTTGTGATCCTGGGAAAGTCATTCAACCTCTATCTGTCTCAGTTTATAAAGAGGAGATAATAATAACATCCACCTCCAAGGGGTATTATCAGAATTAAATGAAATGATATTTGTAAAGTGCTTAGCACAGTGGGAGATAGTAGGGGCTCAGTAAAGGCTGGTTTCCTTTCCTACAATCTGCTTAGATCACATATTCCAAACTCCATTTTTCAGAAAACAAGACTAATATGCCTCACTCTTCTCACCAAATTCTTCATTCCTGACTATATCTTTTCAAAAGAAGGGCAAAACTTCTAAAAATGTTTCTCGTCCTTCCCAGACAAGAGGTTGGAAAGTGTGGAGTTAATTATAACAGCACTTATAGAACCCCACTTCTCAATGAATATGTCTAGGTAGTCAAAGGTATAAATGAATAAAGCTCTTTTAATTTACATGTCTTTGTTGGGTTTGAATCCTGGTATATTTAACCATACCAGTATAATAAAAATGATAATACTATCAAAGTTAGCCACAGTTCAGTGCTATATCAATCAAATTATCAAAGAGATACATTATAGAACTTGATAAAATGTTAGCAACATTCATTTAAGACAAAAATCTATAATATCAAATTAAAGAATGAAAAAAGATAGAGATAAAGGGGCACTAACACTTTCAGACCTCAAACAATATTATAAAACAGCAATCATAAAAACAATTCAGTGTCCATTTTTAAAAATAGAGAGAGGAATAAAACAAACTGGATTATAGAGAACCAGAAATAAGGAAATTTAATAACCCAGTGCTTCACAAGCTGGGAAATACAAATTGCTTACAAAAATATTCCCAATTTGAATAAAAAAACAAACAAACAAAAAACCTGGCAGAGCAACTGGAAAGCAAGGTGGCAAAAAATAAGTTTAGACTAACATCTTACACTATATTCCACCTATTAACTTAAAAATTAGAAGAAAAACAGATCACATACTTTTTACAGTTATAGAGATATACTTTTATTTAAATAAGTATTTAGGCAATTACAAAAAATGGATGACTTTGATTACATAAATCTGAAAGGCTTTTGTAAAACAAGAAATAAATCTTTAATATATCTTCTTAACCTAAATGTATTAATTTTATTTGTGCAGAAGCTTTTCAACTTCACATATTCAAAATTATTCACAAATATGTATATATTCATATGTATACATTTACACACATATATAACACCATTAACCAAAAGCCATCACTTAATATATAAATGGTTAAAGGATAAGAGCATACATAGTTTTCAAAAAAAGAATTATAAGCCATTAATAACCATATAAAATAATGTTCCAGAACACTAATAATGACAGAAATGAAAATCAAAACAACCCTGAGATTTCACCTCATAAACAAAAAATCCCAAGGATGACAAAAGATATCAACAGTGAATTTTGGAGAGATTGTGGGAAGATAGGTACACTAGTATATCGTTGTTAGATCAATCAGTACAATGATTTTGGAAAGCATTTTGGAATTAAACAAATTGAATAACAAAGATATTCTGATCATTTGAGCAAGAGATTCTGCAACAAGGCATGCACCACATGGACATCAATGATAAGAAGAAAGTCCTCATATATAATAAAATATTTATAACAACACTTTGTGTGGTAGCAAACTGAAAGCAAAGTAGATTCCTATGGATTGGGGAAATAGCTAACCTCATTGTGATACATGATTATAATGGGATATTAATAAATTATAAGAAATGACATGTGATTAAAAAAAGAAATATGGGAAGACTTTCATGAAATGCATGAAAAGATGCCTTTCCAAATACTTTGCAGGGATAGGGGACCCAAAGGTGTGAAACATCACATATATCATCAATTTTTTTCTTATATGTTGATTGGTTTTGCTTATTTTTTCTCTTCCTCTTTTTCTCTTAAAAATCTATGCTGTATGAGATGGTTTTCTAGGAAGGGAAGGAGAAGGAATTCAGAGGAAAATCTTGGTGACAGAAAAACAAAAGATATCAAAATTATTTTAATGAAATTTTATTTTTAACTTCATTTAAATTTTTTTAACTTAAAAATAATTCTGTTGGATAAAAAGGAGTGATATCCACATTCAGAGAAAGAATTGTGGGAGTAGAAACATAGAAGACAAACAATTACTTGATCACATGGTTCGGTGGGGATATGATTGGGGATGTAGACTCTAAATGATGACCCAGTGCAATTATCAATAATATGGAAATAGGTCTTGATTAATGACACAAGTAAAACCCAGTGGAATTCCACATCAGCTATGGAGGGGTCAGAGGAAGGAGTGGAGGGAAAGAATGTGAATCATGCAACCATGGAAAAATATTCTAAATTAATTAATTAAATAAATAAACTTAATTTAAAAATTCTGTCAGGAGCTTTAAGGCAGGGACTGAAAAGTGTAATCATAATTTTTGTATTAAAATTTATTAAGTATAAATAATTTCTTTGAAGTTTAATATTAGGTTTATAATAAATCATTTAATATTTTGTCACTAAAACCTTTCCCTGTTATGAATTATATATTCTTTTAAAAAATCCTTAGCTTCTGTCTCAGTATCATTTTTTAAGCCAGAAGATGGGCAAAGATTAGGTAACTGGGGTTGAGTGACTTGGCCAGGGTCACAAGACTAGGAAACATCTGAAGTCTGATTTGAATTCAGGTCCTCCCAACTCCAGGTCTAGTATTCTATCCACTATGCTACATACTGGCCTCAATCATATATTCCCAAAGCATTTCTTGTTAGTTGTTTCAGATATTCAAAGTAGAAGACAATAGGATTTCTCTTCTGAGCTCTTCCTCAATGTCCAGTGGTTATTGTTTAGGACTCAATATTGTTTCTAACAATGAATTTAAGTTAGTTCAATTAGTTCAATTCCAGGTCACTATTATAATCATAATATTGTATTATATTATCATAATACATAATATCATACATTCTGGTGTATATAATATGTATACAATTGTTATGTATGTAATATAAATATAATAGAATATTATAACATAATTTAAAAGCATAGCTAGAATGAGTATAGCAGTGAAAAAGGAACATAGATTTAGAGCTTTGAAAGTATAACTAAATTAAAATTCAGATGTTTATTGACATATACAATGTGCAAGGCAATGCTCTAAAGGAGGTTCTGTATTGCGTTCAGTTGTAGTCGATGGTTGCTGCGATTAGTACCAAATATGAAATTGTGTTATGTTACTATTGACATCGAAAAAGTTACTCCATGGTGGAGAACTTCTACTTAGTTCAGTGGGTGAGCATTCAACAGCCCAGGGAATACTTCTGTGGATTTCTTCATTTTCCTCTCCTTCATTCTAATGCTTAAAACCAACTCGAAAGTTAACTTTATTCTGATCCTTTTTCATATGTGTTATCTTCTACAGGGATGTCCCTAAATGATAGACTCCTACAAAGGAAACTAATTTTCTTGAATCATGAATATCTTAAAATTAGAAGGAACCTCCATTTAGCATATATGTCAACAAGAAAGTGGGAGGGAGGGAATTTTTTTCAATTATCTTTGTTTTCCATCAGTGCCCCCATTGATCAGTAATCTAGCACACAGGGTTCTTAATTGCTGGTCTTGTTTCAATTTTAGCATCTGGATGTTAGAAAAGACAGAAGGCTGAGAAACATCAGTAAATCCTTGTTATACCCCTTACTCAACAACGATAAGCACATATGGGCAATTGATTCCTTTTTTGAGAAAAATTTAAATATACTGAGTAGTTTTTTGAAAATGTTGTTTTATTGATAGCATTTCTCTAATGGTTAGTTTTCCTAAAATATTATCATAAAATGAATTTTTGTGCAATTCTGAAGGTTCACGGACAAGAAGGTTTGTGTACCATATAAGACTGAGGAGCATAGGAAGGCATGGATAAGTTATGATCTGAATGTCTGCTTTAATTAGATCTTAGATTCATTAGCATATTATAGTTTGTGGTTAAAAAAAGAGCTTATTTTGAATGATAAGAATATTAGATTTGAAAGAAGATGACCTGAGTTTAAACCCATGTGTCTTTTTCTAAGTTATTACATTTTTCTGAATCTGTTTTCTCATCTGTAAAATAGGGAAGAATTTGAAATAAGAGATCTCTAAGGTTCCTTATAACTTTAAATCTTGCAATTCTGGTATACCTTTGAAGGCAACAATAAGCAACCAATACAAGACAATGTGAAGGTGAAAGATAAGTAAACATATTAAGAATTCTTTTAAATATCTATAGATCACAAAAATAATTCATGAAGTCTACTTTGACCACCTTTCTTCTTTCATGCCCCCATATTAAAAACACTGATAAGACATTTTATAATTTCAAAGAGATTTTTAAGTATTAATGTATTTCCCCCCTCAGAATTAGACATGAATTAATAAATGAGTCCTGGAAAAATAAATCAAGTATTTTTACAATCTCAGCTTCTTGAATATGAACTCTTCCACCCTATCACACATCCACATCTCCATCAATATAGCTAAACCACACAAGGAATAGTGATACCACTGTCTGACCTTTGGGCAAATCACTTAACCTCTCTAAGCCTCAGTTTCTTCATCAAAAATGGGTCTGTTGAACTAGTTACTTTCAATATTTAACCTGCCAGCTCTATTCCTGGAATTTTCTATGTTTGGGGTGGTGCTAAGAAGGGCTTGAAAGGGTTGGAAGCATCCCCAAGGCACAGAACTGGCTCTAATGACTTCCTTCCCTCCCTCCAAACTCTTCTGATCGGCTGGATCCAAACTTTACCTGTAAAAGAGGGGCATTCACCATTTGTAGCAAGAAGGTGCCACATTTCTTTTATGTGTTTTTGGCTATCTCAAAACATCAAAGAAATTGGGATACTTTGTCTTCTTTAGAAAATCCCTATTTCCTGGAATCATAATAACTCTATCCTCTTTAGACAAAGGCTGTTTATTCACAGTGAGCCTGGCTTCAGCTCTAGTGAGGATCAGGAATGCATTCCATTCTGGCAGCACAATTTGACTACCTGGTGACTACAAGCAGTTCCAAACTCTTCCAGTCTCCATTCAAGTAATTGAGACCAAACATTTTCTGATTAAAGTTTGGGGTATCTAAGAAAATTTGATATACTTGTCTTCAATTCTTATCCCTAAGTTATTTTCCCCCAAATCTGGTAGCCAATATACATTGTTTTAGAATCTTTGCATCACCTAGTTTCTAATTAGAAGGACTACTAAATCATACTCCTAATCCCTTCACTCCATCTGTTCAACGCAAAGACCTTCTCAACCCACATGAGAAAATTCAGAATAAGACTTCAAATTAACTTATGAATGCTTTACTACCTTAATTTTAGGAGAGCTGAAAGAGTAGCACACTGACCATCTACTCCAGTTTTCTTCATTATACAGATGGAGAAACTGAGTCTAGGGACATTAAATAACTTTCCTAAAGTCATGTAAAAATACTAGCAACAACAATATTACTATCAATAACAAGAATAATTGAAAAAGTATTTTGATTCCAGAGCTCATGCTCATTTCACTTTACCAAAAAAATGTTTTTTTCAAGCAGTAGTACTTTAAGAGATTAAATATAAAAGCCTTCACATATAAATGCAGAACATCCCCAAAGTCTTGGTGCCATTTTAAGTTTTATTAATGTTAAAAACAAAAAGGCTGAAAACTTAGCAAAAAAGCGTCTGATGGTTTAATTGTTTCTATTTCTTTGAAATGTATTTATTTTTGTGAATTTTCAACATATTTAAATTTATTTTTTTCAGTTCTGATTAAAGATGAAGAAGATAAAGTCAACTGTGTTTTCTGGTAAGCTGAACTCAAGTCCACAAAAGCAGTAAGAGGAAAATTTACTTCCTATTATAAGAGGGAGACTCCCCACCGAAATTCAATTAACAACTGGATGAAAAAATTCAAGGAAACCGGCTCATTTCACAACAAACTGACATCTATGAGATGCCAAAACAGACTCTAGCTGAAGTTAGCTAGAAGTATGTGTTGCACAAGATGGTGGTGATGCTGAATTTTAATAGCATTTAAAATTTTTAAATAATTAACATTTCAAATGTTTTTGTGAGTTTTTAGCACTTTACATTTCTAATGTTGCCAAAGCTTAAAACTGAACTAAGACTTTTGGGACACTCTATTTTGGGGTCCAAATTTATAAACTACTTCTCAAAGTATTCCAAGAAGAGGTCCTTTATTTCATTTAGCTGTTTTCTTTTTGCCTTTAAGAGTCACTGGTTCATATGTTAATGTAATACATCCTAATGTCTAATTGGGCATTTGATTAAAAATAAGACAAAAGTTTCTATAAAGTGGGAAAACATAATTGAATTGAATCAGAACTTGGGTTCCTCTTAGCCCTAGAAAGAAAGTCTGAAGAGACTGAAAAGATAGACTTGGGATGGCTGGATAGGTTATTCAGTAGAAAATTTGCCAAGCCTGGAAATAGGAGATCCTGGGTTCAAATCTGACCTGGAGGCACTTTCTAGCAGTGTGACCCTGGGCAAATCACTTAACCCCAGTTGTCTAGCCCTTACCATTCTTCTAGTTTGGAAATAAGAGTATCAATTCTAAGATAGAAGGTAAGGGTTAAAAAGAAAAAGATAGACCCTTTATGGAGTATATCCAACTTCATCCACTTGGCCACACTTTGATTTAGGAATTTGAGAGAAATCATCCCTTTAGGATTATCTGTAATTTATTCCATCTATATTCATTTTGTCATTTTTTCTTCTTTTTTGGATTCCCCGCCCCCCTTCATTAGACTATGAGCTTCTGGAGAACAGGAACTGTTCTTTGTCTTGGCATCCCTAGAATTTAGCATAGTGTCTGGCATATATCTGGTATCTGAATCTTGTAATATCACTGTTGTAAGGCAGATAAGGCAAGTATTATTGTGCCCATTTTACAGATGATGAAACTGAATCTTTGAAAAGACGGTTGACTTGTCCATTAGCACCCAGTTAGTTAGTGTCAGAGCTGCAATTTGAACATAAACATTTTGAGAGTCTAGAGACCTTTTTCCCTAATTATGATTATATTGTAGCATATCATTTACAAAGTTTTCTGCATGCGTTTTTATTTGTTCCTCATAATAAATCTGTGAGTTAAGTAATGCAAATACTGTTGTCCTAGTTTTAAAATTGAGGTAATTAAGGCTCAGACAGTTTGAGTGACTTACCCAAGGTCCAATGATTTGTAAGTGGATAATAAAACTTCTGGTAGCAATTCCCAGTTCTTCCATGTTGATCCTGGGTAAGTCATGTGCCCTGTCTAGACCTCATTTTCCTCGTCAATACAAAGAAAATGAATTTCAAGGTCCTCTCCAGCCCTGAGCCTTTAACATGACTTTCTCCAGGTCACATGAATCACAAAGAGTTGGGGAGAATAAGAATTGAAAATATAATATAAAAGATAACCAACAAACCCACCTTCTTTTTAGCCTACAGAATGCACCAACAGTGAATTAATCTCAATGTGGTAACCACTGAAGAGTGTTATTAATCCATTAGGACAAAGTCCTTAAAATTCTCAAGATTCGCCCTTTCCTAAGTACTTGAAAAGATTTCCCAATTATTTGCTCCTCCTTGATGAAGAAATAAACCTGCCATTAAAGGAAGTTCCTAAATTGTTTAATCCTCTTAAAGTGATGGATGGTCTGGAGTGAGTAAAAGCAGTCTGAAAGCAACAATAGTTGTTAACTGTTGCAAAAGGGGGGTTAAATAAAGTGATTTCTACAAGGGTCATTAATACCATACACTTGCTAATTCAATGACTAGAGCATAAAACATTTTTTTCTCTTTCCCCCAGGAGCCAGAAGGCAGGATGTTGTTTTCTAGACATACTTCAGCTGGTTTATTTGGGATATTCCAGAATTGCTCTTCTAGGGAAAGTTGTCTTCAAAGAATTGTCTATTTCCTCTTTCCAAATGACTTGCTAGCCAGTGTGAGGCTTATTCAAGTCAGAAACTTGTCTGCCACTTTACTGATCATAATGAACTCTATTTTTAGGAAGAATGAAAAAAGAAAAAAAAATGGGCACACATTGAGACTAGCTGTCCTTGGCTGATTGACCCCCAGAATGAAATCTTTCATACAGTGGTAGAGTGAGAGTCTTGGCCCTAATACATATTCCAGAGACTCTTATAGTTTGCAACTGTTGAATGAATCTCACTCTATCACCCTTCAAATCTTGTCACGTTGCTCTCCATCACATAGTCCCAATATATCCTTCTTGTCTCAATCACTAGAGTGCTAGACTTGGAATTAGGAAGACCTGAGTTCAAATCTGTGTGGAGTGGGTTTTAGGGGGCTAGCACCCTAGCTGTGTGACCCTGGGTGAATCACTTCACCTCTCTTTTCTTTTAGTTTCCTCCTCTGTAAAATGGGAATAACAATGATGTCCCATTCACAGTGCTGGTCTTAGCAAAGGAGATAATGCTTTTCAAATTTTAAATTATCATATAAATATTAGTTATTATTCTGAATTGCTTATTTTTCTTCATCTCCATGAAAAACATAGCTCCAGAAGTATCTCCTTCCATTCCCTTTACATGGACACCACCATCCTAGTTCACACTCTCAATACCTCTTATTTGGGCCATTATCACTAGCTTCCTACTGAGTCTTTCCCCATCCAGATTATCTTCTCTAAATCCATCCAAAATCATATTCCTAAAGCAAAGGCAGCTAGGTTGGTGTAGTGAATAGAGCACTGGGCCTGGAGTTGAGGAAGACTTATCTTCCTGAGTTCAAATCTGGTCTCAGACACTCACTAGCTATGTGATCCTGGGCAAGTCACTTATCTCTATTTGCCTTAGTTTCCTCATCTGTAAAATTAGCTGGAGAAGGTAATATCAAACCACACCACTATCTTTGCCAAGGAAACCCCAAATGGGGTCATGAAGAGTCAGACAGGACTGAAAAATGACTGAATAACAAACAACAAAAGCAAAAGTATGTCATTCCCTTGCTTAAAAAGTTCTGGCTTTTCATTGCCTTTCTGACAAAAGACAAATTCCTCAACTTTTATTTAAAGCCCTTCACAATCAGACTGGACTTTTTACACAATCCTACTAACCTGAGACACTCCACATGCCAGGGAAGTTGGTCTGCTTTCTGTGACCTGGATACAAGATCCCATCTCTCTTCTCTGTGCTACTGAATTGGCCATTCTTCATGCCTAGAATTCACTATATCCCTCCCCACCACATCTTAGATTCCATTTTGTCCTAAACTTCTTGAGGGCAGTGATGGTTCTCTTAAAGTCTTCATATTCCTCAGCACCCAGCACAGTGCTTTCCTTGAACATATTAGGAAGACAGTTGATTGATATTCCCATAATGCACAGTATTTTCTGTCTTCCTCAACTTGGTTCACATTTGTTGTTCTCATATCTCAAGTTGCCCTCCATTAATGTCTTCATCATTTGAAGATGATTTCCTTCTCCAGGAAGCTTCCCCTGATCTCTCTTAGCCTTCAAGACATGGTTCAAGATAAATCCACTCAGCCAGCCCGGATCTCTCCTTTCCAATAAGTCACAGAGCATTTTGTTCATACCCTTTATACTCTTTCACCTCTGCTCTATTGTTATAATTAAATATATATATACATATATATATATATATATATTCCTTATTCCTTGCTCTTACACCGTAAACTCCATAAGGACAAGTACTATGCTGTGTTTATCCCTTCAATGCCTTACACATAATACATGTCAATAAATCCATGTTGAATTAATTTATTTTTAAATTTTAATTTAATTTAAATTAAATTATTTTTACAGTGTAATAGGGTGCAAATGCCCCTAGATTTGGAATACAAAGAATTAGATTGGAAACCTAATAGCTGTATGACCTTGGGCAAATCACTTGACTTTTGTTCTAGGCTTTTAATTTCATCATCTGTAAAATGAGGAGGTTAGGTTAGAATCTTCTAAGTCATCTTAAATCTTTAAGTTCTAAGTCTATAATCCTTTCCAATTCTTACACTGATTTTCCTTTTAGTAATGATCATTTTGGTATGGAGTTGAGGAAGGAAGACCTTGTTAAACTTACTGCTCAAAACAATACTTATTAAATAATGAGGAGTCCCACTAGCTGCAATAGGACAGAATTACAATAATAGAATGAGAAAGAACCAATCCCTTATCTATTAGGTGCAGAACCACTAAACAGACAACCTTAAAGGGCATATTATGGGTAATGGAGTTTTGAAGAGATTCTAGTTTAAAATTTCAAATGAGTTCTATTTGGGTTGTCAAGTACATGAAATGAAATAGTAATAGGAGGCAGCAAGGTGGCTCAGCAGGCAGAGCACCAAGTTTGGAGATATAAAGTCCTGTGTTCAAATTTGACCTCAGACACTTGCTAGCCATATGACCTGGACAAGTCACTTCCAATTACCTAACCCTTACTGCTCTTCAGTCTCAGAACAGATACTTAGCATAGATTCTAAGATAGAAGGAAAACATTTTAAAAAAATAGTAATAGACTGGGTAAGAATATACACAAGGGTTTTCTGGAGCTCAAATAAGATGATGGGTATAAATTACTTTACGAAACTTAAAATGTTATATAAATGCCAGTTATTATTGTTGTTATTACTATCCTATAGACCTCCAGATGGTTTTATTCCCTGAGCATTTCAGTATACCATTGCTAAGCCTAAGCAATATTTAGAGCACTATAAGGGTGTGCTGATAAATGTTTAACAACTAGGTTTCCTGAAAGGAAAAAAGCAGTGCAGGCCTTTTAGTTTCATCTGCATTATTAACACTTTTAAGTCAAGCCAATTAAGAAAAGAATAAATGAAGCCCTCATTTGTTGCGATTGCCAATTTTGGAGGTGTAAATGCTCACATGACTGGTTAGAGCTGGCTCTACCACACTCCTCAATAAACAAAATAAATTCAATTCAGTAAATTTTAGAATAAACATCAAATACTACCTGTGTCTATTTGAGACACCCTGGGAAGTCATTTTGATTACAAAAAAACAATATGAAACAACACAGTCCTTTGCCCTCAAGAAGCTTCCATTCTGTCACAGAGTCGAAATTAATTTGTCCTTGGAAGAATGTGTTTTTAGAAGAAAAGTAATAATTCTATTTTTTCCTCTCTCTTCCCTCTTCCCCTAATCTTTTTCTTCTCTCTCTGTCCTTGGGAAATTTTCTATAAATGGCCAGAGTTTCTACCCAAAAAGCTCCAGATTTTTTAAGGTAAGAGTGCCTTTTTCCTAACAAAAATTCTTAGAAACCCTAGAAACTGAGTTGCTTTTTTTTATAACTCTTGCCAACCTTCACACGGTTAACTTTGCCAAGAACTACCAGTTCTTTGAGACATGGAAAAGATGTGAATTCAAGAAGTCATAAAGAAACACTGTATGGAATTCTTAAAGCTTTCTTCTCCACCAGGAAGAGAACATGCCCACAAGAAAGAAAAGTGGCATATGCAGATAGGATTTCATTTCATCTTTCCTGAATAGTGCTTAATTACAAATGTTTCATTAGATCATAGATTTAGACCTATAAGGATCCTCAGAGATTATCCATCCTTTCACATGTGAGGAAATTGAAGCTCAGACCAGGTTAATGAATGTCTCAGGTTCATATAGCTGGAAAATGGCAAAATCAGGATTTGTACCTAAATTCTCTGACTCCAGATAGTTTTTATTTTTTCCTACAGTGTGCCTCCAATGAACACTATTTCTTTTTTTTTTAAACCCTTACCTTCTGTCTTGGAGTCAATACTGTGTGACTCCAAGGCAGAAGAGTGGTAAGGGCTAGGCAATGGGGGTCAAGTGACTTGCCCAGGGTCACACAGCTGGGAAGTGTCTGAGGCCAAATTTGAACCTAGGACCTCCCATCTCTAGGCCTGACTCTCAATCCACTGAGCCACCCAGCTGCCCCCATGAACACTATTTCTATATGATCTCTCACCCTGATTATTATTTAGTTGTTTCAGTAGAGTCTTTTTATGATCCTTTTTTGACATTTTCTTGGCAAAGACACAGGAGTGGTTTGCCATTTCCTTCTCCAGGAAACTGATGCACAGAGTTAAGTGATTTTCCCAAGGTCACACAGTTAATAAGCACTACAGGCCAGATTTGAATCCAGATCTTCCTGATTCCAAACTTGGCACTCTATTCACTGAGCCATCTACCTGCCTTTTCTACCCCAGATATTTGTTATTTTGGAAGGAATTCCATATAATTTGGTCCTTTATCATATATTGACTTGAATCTCTCAGTAAATATTAGCTGGATATTGCTTTTGCTATTTTACCTTAGGTTTATCTTCTTCAGACTCTAGGCTTCTTAAAGGCAAACATCTTGTTTAAGGCCAATTTTGTGCCTCCCAAAGTATCTAGCATATTAAGGATTTAGAAGTGGCTATTGGTTAGTCATTGATTATCCTGACTGGGAATTAGGCTTTGCTTAGTATAAATAGTCAACAACAGCTGAAAATGCAAGGATATAAGCCAGTTACTTGCCATCCAAATGTAAGAGCTTTTCTAAGAAACAAATTTGAATGGCTGCCCTAGTAGGACCTCCAAACCTGTTGGCCATGGAAAAGACAATAGTGCCACAGACTGTAGAGTAAAAAGAGACCTTGGAAGATAGCACTGGAAAGAGTAATACATTTGAAGCCAAAGTACATAGGTTCAAATTCTGGCTTTGGTGCTTAGAGAGAATACACATTATAATGAGAACAAGCTTTTTGTAATAGAGAGCTTACTGTATTTGCTGGCAAACAAGACTTGGGTTCAAAATCTGCCTTAGACATTTATTTGGTGCCTGTGTGACTATAGATAAGTTTCCTTCCAGGGATTGTCTGTTCCTACTAAATCTCTGGACTTACATCTCCCCATTTGTAAAATGTAGGATTGGACTAGATGATTTCTAAGACTACTTTTGGATTTAGTCATTTGAATATATACTAGTAGGGAACAGATTTCTGAAGGCCCTTACCTTGATGCTGGCAATGTATTTTTATGTCAGCTACTATCATAAAGGTAAAGAAGTTGGGAGGAAGTCAGAGGATGAAGTAACTGGAAACACATGAAGATTTCTCTTACATAGCAATAATAGTAATTCTTACAAGTAGTCAAAGGTAATAAGCTCCAAGGTAAATTTCCATTAGTCAGGACTAGATTTTAAGTTGGAAAATATTAATTCAATCTCCATCTCTACTATGAGAACTTGGAAAAGTTACTGCTTTTCTAACCTCTGTTTTCATCACCTGTAAAATCAAGGGGTTAGAGAGAGAGCATGGTACTGGAAAGAACAATGGACTTGAGGTCAGAGGACCTGAATTCAAATTCTGGCTCTGTTCATTTCTTCCTTTGTTACTTTGGGCAAGTTGTTTTACTACCAATCTCTAAGACCCCCTCAACATAGAAATGCCATAGATCTAATGTGTAGGTTGGTATTCACAGAAATCACACAGTTTCCGAGAATGCAAAATGTATGTTACCCCTCTGATTGGCATTTAAAATCTTTCACAACCTAGCTTCATCAACCTTTTCAATCTTCTTTCATATTATTCCCTTCCTCACCCTGCTCATACTCTACAGTCCCACAATATTGCCTACTTGCCACTTGTCATAATGTTCTATCTGTTAATGTCTTTGCCCTAGCAAATTTTTTAATTAAGTCACAAAAGCTTTAATACTAATCATTCAAAACATTTTAGCACCTCAAACATGTCTAAAGTCCTCTCTCTTCACCTTCACCTCTTATTTTGGAATCCTTGGCTTCTGCCAACTCAGTTTGTGCTATTGTCCACAGAAAGCTTTCCTATTCTTAATGATTTTCAGTCTCTAATGATCTTTTATCACCTTTCTAGATACATCCACTTAGTACGTATCTTGTATACACTGATATTTGTATTCATTGGATACCTATTCCTTCTACAACCTAATATAAAAACCTTTGACTTTAAAAGCCCTTCATAACCTGCCCTTTTTCTACCTTTTCATTCTTCTTAAGCCATATCTTCTCCGCATATCCTGGAGTCCAGCAACAATGATCTTGTTGTTTGTCATTCGCAACTCTCCATCTCACCACTCTGGACATTTTCACGGGTTGTCTTTCATGCCTGGAAAGCCCTCTTTCCTGATTTGTCTCTTGGCTTCCCTGGTTTCCTTCATCTCAGCTTCATCTTACCTCCTTCCAAAATCCTTTCCTTAACTTCATCTTCCTATTTATGTTGTATATGTAATTTATACAAAGGTGTTTGCATACAGTCTCCTTCATGAGCTCTCTGAGAGCTGGGCTTGGCTCACATGTGTATCCTTAGTCATTAAATCGGTCCTCATCCAGTGTAAATGATTAAGAAATCCTGACTTGACTTCTTATTCTTCACTAATATCCCCCAGGATATACATTCCTTTAGGATAGGGACAGTTTCATTTTTATCTTTGTGTCTCCAGCACTCATCATAGTGCCTCACACCTTGTAGGAGCTGAGTTAATACTACTTTCATTTGAGCAATTGATTCCAGGCATGACTTCAAAAAACTGAGTTTGATAGAATGAGAAATATTTTTTATCATAAACTATTTAATATAGGGGGGAAAGAGACAGCCAGAAGTTGAAGTGAGTTTTTTGATTAGCTTAGGATTTCATTCAGTTGGGCTATCCTTTGACCTTATTACAGAGATGTGGCTGAGTGGAATACCTGGGAAACCATTAATGGTGTTCTACCAGGCTTCTGCTCTCTGTAATGTTTGGATGAATTGTTTCATTGGCAGAGATCCATACTACATAATGATGAGCCATTCTGTAAAGAGGAAAGTTTCTTCCAGATTAAGCTGTTTGGGAAATTTCTAAATTAGAGTTGTTACAGTATCAGAATAGCCAAAGGATTTTTAAAGACCCAGGAAGTACTTTGCTTATTTTGTCAGCAAGTAATTCGTTGTTTCTTTTAAATAGTTATTTGTAATTCCTGTAGCTTAAGCTTGATAACTGTCTTAGCTTGACTTGTTTAATACTTATAGAAGGCTTTTTTCTTTCATGCCTCACTCTAATAGAGGACTAAGTTTTACCAACACTAGGTGTTGTTAGTGGTGCCCAAGATACCTACACAGGTGAGAGAACTCCAGTGTAACTTAAAGAAGAATTGAGGAGGTGGTTATTTATTGAGCTTTAAATCCACTGCAAGAGCTAGAAAAACAGATTGGATAATTATGCTAGTGAGTACAAGGTAAGGATAAGGATTGATCCTGTGATTTCATTGGTAGAGGGAGTTCCCCATGAGAAAAATTTCTCTCCCAATGAAGGGCTGGCACCTTCTCTGCAATTTATAGCCTTAGAGTAGTAGCCTAGGGCAGTGACTAGTTAACTGACTTGCTTTCTGTCAGATAGCTACTAGACTTCAGAAGTCAAATTTGAACCCATATCTTCTTGATTTTGAGTCCATTTTTTATTCACTTTGCATCTGCATATCTCTTATTTTTTTCTTTTCTTTGGAGAATAGATGTGAATATGAGGCAGGTGATATAAATGCAAACTAATCCATCACCACGAAGCTTATTAAATCTTTTAAGATGCTGACTTGTAATAGGTTGATTCGTTGAAATTTAAATGAATTACTATTTTAAAAATTGATCAGTTTTAATTCCTAATATGGTAAATATCAAAAGATTTAATCTATATAAAAAACTTTTTGGCATCTCTAATAAATTTATGAGTTTAAAAGGGTCCTGTGACTATAAAGTTTGAGAACTTTATGAGAACTAGATAATTTGATTGGAACTTGCAGCTTACATTCACATTTTTTGGTCTTGATTAGATACAAACTACATCTAGAATCTAAAATGCTAATCCTAAAAGTAAGCATCAGCCCTACAGATTTAATTAACCTATCCTTCTCATGCTGACAAATAACAATCCTATTATTGGACATCAGGAATCTCAAGAAGCACAAGAAGTTGTAGGATTGAGAAAATCATTTTTCTTACTTGTCCCAAAACTAAATTGACTGTAAATGGTAGGTCCCTGGACTAGAAGGTCTGAGCTTTAGTTCTTATTTAATACTTCAAAAGGACTACTAGTTCTTCAATGTGAAATCTCCCTCCAACACATTTAGTATCACTCCCTATTCTAGTTAGTTTTTAGTATGTACATAATTACCTTTTATCACTGTCAACTTTATAAAAGGAAGTGTTGGGGCTTCACCTTTAAAATCCCTTTCATTACCAACCATTTACTTTCCTAACTCAATTTCTTCCAAATTCTATGATACTTCCTAATTTTCTGGGCTGTTCATGTCATTGTTCCAGGTACCTGAAGTGTACTACATGCTATCAAATTGGAGGCTTATCAGGAAATCCCAGCATAGTGCTTTCTGACTACTCAGAATTGAAAACCAAACTCTGTAGTCTAAATCTAGCTTCATTCAATTCTGATTCACCATGTTCTTGGCAAGGCATTTAAAATCCAAAGGGTCCCTCTATCTGTAAGATAGATGCATGCTTTATTATCACAAGGATATAAGGAGAAGGAAGCAACTTGAAGGTATTATATGTAAAACACTTTAGAGAGAGAAAATATTACAAAATGTTATATATAATATTCAAAATAAAGAATAGCTTTGTTAAATGAGATTTTGAAGCCAGCTTCTTTAAGCACTGAATAGAGGATGCAGTAGCTAGAACTCAGAAAAGGGAAGAATACAGACTCCGTCATTCTCAGGAGTTCCACCCTACCTTAGCTGAATGACCTTGGTGGGGATGCAGGGAGGGGAATCTCTTAAGCCAAGTATACCTCAGAGCTCCAAAATGCTAAGCGAGTATAATAGTTTCATCATACCATTGTCACAAGACTGTTGTGAGGATTAGGAATTGTGTATAAAATAGGCAAAATAAGACCCTCCAAAGAGAGTTCTTTTAATACTGTCTTCCTGAAGGTTGATGCCAAAGAACTCATTAGCACAGGTAAGCCTACTTCATTAAGGAAAGGTGTGAATCCTTCAGTCTGTCAGATTGAATGTTTGAACTTCAAAGCTTACCCTAGAACCTTTAAAATGTTTATACTTTTCAGACACTTTATCCCCAAAGGAAACACCTTATTCCTAGGTATTGCCATTTGAAACATTAGCTTTCCTCTACTTGCCACAAAAATGTTTTGTTCTAAAATGTTAAGCTTCTTAAACTACATCCTGGACTATGTAATTGAAACATGACTATTTAACTTCTGAAGCAAGAGGGTATAGAGGTCATTATCAAGTAATATTTTAATGTTGTCTTCTTATCTGAATTCTTCAAATTACTCCAGTCAAGTGTACATTTGGCCTAGGGCTAAGCAGATTTCTAGTTCCATCACTTTTTGACCTGGACAAATCAGCCTTTTGCTAGAATTTTCTTTCCCCCTAACTCACAATGGGTTGCTGGGTGGCCCAAAAGATCTCCCTGGGAAAAAATTTATAAAAACAAAATGATGTGATTCTTAATGAGAAGTTTGCAATGGAAAAATCTGTACCTCCCTCTCATCCACTCCACCTCTAAAGAGAAAAAACCAACACTGAAAGACTTTTGTGAAAATAATAATACTAAAGACAGTGATGCTGTTTAAAAATATATTTTATGCCCAACTTTTGTCCACTGAAGTTAGATTCTAGATCTCCTGAGATAGATTTTCCTTTGTAAACTCAAAATGATATTGCATCAATAGGGAATTTGACCTCTTCCTCATGCCAGGGGGGAGATAAAAGAAATATTCCCTTTTTGGTGATTAAGTCAAGAAAAGGTTTGGTCAGGGCATAAGAAGGGGAATGGTTATGTATGCCTCAGGAACCCAGTTTCTAATACCTATCCTCAAAACCATTCTTCTCATTTAAAAGAACAAAGAAAAACCTTAAGAAAAATCTTTGGCTAGTGTGATCAAGTACAACTGAGAAATATGCCCTCAGCAGGGAGAGCCTGAGGCAGCCTTGCTATAACTCAAGGAAAAAGGAGGCTTGAAGAGAAATGTATGAGCCCTGACTTGATCTAAATAGTAGAAGATAGGGAAAAGAAACTGGTTTGGGTGATGAAATGGTGTGGGAATGGGTCCTGAAATTTTATACTTCAGGGCAGAGTAGGTAATGATATTCACCATTTACCTTACCACTCACCATACAGAACCTAGTTGTATCATCTGGTTTTAAGGAGATTTCCTATCTAAAGATTTCTGAAGACAGAGTCAAATGGGCGAGATGATACAAATTCATATTTGTATAATGATATCCAGTGGAAAGATAAAGAAATTACACACGTTGCTATTTACACCAATATTAGCAAAGTAAAAGGTCCTTTGGCCTTTTTTTTTTAGAGGGAAGAGGGGCTCATTTCTAGTCTATCAAAAATGTTATTTTTGTTTAAAGAACCCCAACCTATCTTGTTCTAAAGTCAATCTGGTCTCTGTTGGGACACTTTTTGTTTTTCATTTTAGTTCACACCATGGTCATAACTTTTAGAGATGCTGGCTGGAATCTCCGAATCTTCTTCTTTAGGGCCTTAGAGGCCTTGATGCGGCAAATTTTGGGTACTGGGTGATGAGAGGGCTTGGAGGCAGCCTGCCCCTTTACTGGTTGCTGGACAATGGCCTTGGGCCAGATCAGCTCACTCCCAACAGCCTCTTCATAGTCTAGCGTGAGACTGCTCTCACTGCTCCGACAGGCACCATCTGAGTCACTGTCCCCCGATTCACTATCCCCAAAGCAGTTGGCAGTGTAGTCACTGACATCATCTTCACTGGTTTCCACAATGGTGGAGTGGAAGAGGGAGGCACACTCAGCTGAGTACTCCGAGTGGTCTGACTCGCTTTTGGCATAAGTGTTGTGACTAGGAATCTTGGAGCGGGACCTGGAGCTCACAGTCCGTAAGATGCCAGCTCTCCTCCCAGGTGGTCTGGGCAGGGCTAGGCTGGGGTCAGTGGAAAAACTTGTCAGATGGGTCTTGGCTGAGATCTCCACAGTGGACTGCCACTTCCTCTGCTTCTTTCTGGCACCCCCACTGGCTACCAGATTGAGCTGAGCTGCTTCAAAGGAGTACAAAGGATGTGCTGAGGCTGGGTAAAGTTCAGGTCGGGACACAACTTTGGGGGTAAGAAATTGCACAGGGAAGAGGCTAGACTCAGAGCAGGACCGACCAGTCACCTCCCCAACAAATGTTGGTCTTCTCACCAGGTTCTTTCCCCCATGAAACCGAGGAGAAGGGTTCCACTCTGCAGGCAGTCGGGATGCTACATGCATTCCCCGCGGCCTCTCTGCTAACAGTGGTTGCTGCTTCCCGAGCCTCAGCACCTTATCACTGTTCCTTCTCTTGGCTTTCATAGCCTTTGCTTTGGGGTTGCTTCCTTTCAACCTCATCAGGTGGGCTTCTCCAGGGACAAACTGAGCATGGACAAACTCACCTGTGACGAGACTGGTCCCCTTTTTGCCCACCTTTCTGGGTGGCAGGATGACTTTGGCATTTGATCTTTGGGGTGCCATGTTGAGATGTGATTGGTACATCTGGGAGCAGGAAGCTGTGTCCTGCTTCAGACCAATGCCCCCTGGCTCTTCCTGAACAGTCGAGGCAGGGCTGACCTCCTCAGGGAAGCTGGTATTTGTAGCCATGGATTCCAAGCTTTGCTGGCTGGCTGGTTGTTCTGTATCTAAACAGGCTTCTCTAGCTTCTTGCAGTTTCATACTGTTCGCATCAGGTACTTCTCTCTGACTCCTTCCCACTTTAGCTTGCCTACTTTCTGGAGAGCTGACCTGCTTTTCTAGCTGACTGTCACTGTTCCCTCTCAGCCCACTGATACCGGAAGTAATACTGAGTCTCTGCTGGGATGGAGGCAGTGACCCTTTAACTGAACCCCTCTCACTCACACTGCCACCTGTGTATTTCCCTCGGTCTCGGGTCAGCTGGAGTAACTTGTCAATATAGCCGCCAGGAGGGGGAACCTCAACAATTGGTTTAGTCCTGATTAAGCTGGGACCTGACATATTCAGGCTGGGTTTAGAAAGGGGCAAGTGGTTATTAGTCTCTAGGGTTTCTCTAGTCAAAGAAAACAGGGGGCTCTGCAAGGCCACTGCATGCAGAGGACTTGGGTAAGGGTATATGTCATTGCCACTCTTGGAGACCAAGTCACTCTGATACTTAGGGTCTACCACATGGAACAGGATTTCTGTTCCATGACAAAGGGGTGACACAGACTTAGGATCAGTGATTGTCTTCTGAAGACCTCCATCAGCAGGCACAATTCTTTCAAGGTCACCTGGGGGTAAAAGAAACAAACAAAAACGGTAAGAGATGAAAGAAATGAATTTAGTACCTCATTCATGCCATGTAGGGTTTTCGCAAAATAATGTGAAAGAAACATTGATTCCTAGGGGGGAAATGAATTGCTATTTGAACCTTGGATATATGCTTCACCAAAATCCTACTCTTATGCTTCCTCTTGGCTTACAGGGGACACATGGGGTCTCCAAGGATATTCTAGTGAAATACAAAATGCTGGCAGGTTGGAACACAGAACTCTTCCCTGATGACCTGCCCAGCTTTGCTTGGGGGAAGGCTCATCTCAAGGCAGTTGGCCTCCAGAGACTGATATGTTTTCAATACACAAGGCACAGAATTGTTGCACCCTGAATTGGTTTAAGGAATACTGATACTAATTAAATCATAGGAGTCAAAGAATGAACCTTCTACATAAGTAGAACAGAAACTTTAAAAAATATGCACAAGGAGGGGAAGCTAAGTAGCACAGAGACTAGAGTGCCAGGGCTGGAGTCAGGAGGATCTGAGTTCAAATCTGTCCTCATACATTTCCTAGTTGTGTGTGCCTTAACCCTATTGTTTAGCTCTTGTTGCACTTCTGTTTTAGAACTGATACTAAGACAGAAAGTAAAGGTTTAAAAAAATGGATGAAATTATGTCTTGCCTAGAGTCATATGACTCAGAAGAATCAGGGCCAGAAGTAGAAAGCAGATCTTCTGACTTCTGGTCTAGTGCTCTTTCCATCAATAATACCATATAAGTATCAACAGTAATGCTTTCCACTGGTATCATGGCTACACTATAATGGTCAGAGATAGATATATTTTTTCCATTTATGAAACTAGTTAAAAAGCAGAGCAATATTTATCTAGTCACTGAATGTAAGATTAGGTCTTCATCTCCTTTTAGTGATCATCCTTATATCCAAACTAAAAGATTTACTTAGATGTAATCATCAGTATGATGATTTTTATGAACTACGTGGATGAGTTTTATGAATCAGTTTTGGATGGGGAAATCTTTCTATTTCTTGATTTTACTTTACCTGTGGAAACTGGCCTTGGCTTGAGCTTGGCCAAAGTTTCACCTTCGCTCTCTGGGCTGCCCTTGATCCAACAACCCTCACTGACAGGTATTCTCTGAGGTTGGAGGTGGGCACTGTGCACTGTGGTCTCATCAGCTGACTTGGGACGGTAGTCGAAGATACTGAGCCTGACTTTAGGGGTCTGGATGCCAGGAAGCAGGCTGCTATGAGAGGAGGAGATGGACTCACTGTAGACGGATGTGCAGGAGTTGGATAAAGAACAGGAACCACCATCACTCAGGTCATAAAAGCCTGGATAGGGTAGGATAGGGTAAACAAAATATGGAATTACCTTGGAGGTCTAGGAATACACAAGCTCTGTGCTGGCAACCAGACATACTTCTACCTGTCACATCTCTCTACTTTTTCTGTATTCTTTTTGAATTTCATGTATTAAAGTGCATAGAGTTCAATTTAATGAACATTTCTAAATTACCCTGATGTCAGGCACTGTCCTTAGGCATTAAGGAACCAGAAATGAAAAGAACAGCATAGTCTCTATTCTCAATAATCTTACAGTTTATTAAGGGAGACATAGAGCATCGAGTATATTGATGTGCTAGGAAAAATGTGATGAAGTATTAGAGAAGGTTTCATGGAAGATGTGGTATTAGACTTAAGCTTAAAAAAGTCAAGAGTTTTTAATAAATAGGGAGGTGGGAGAAGGCAGTGTTTATAATGGACATGGGGATTAGATTGTGTGAATGCACAGGGGAGTCCACAGGGCAAAATTAGGGGATAGCTCATAGTTCAATCTGATTAAAATGTAGAATACACTGTGATAGAGACATGAAGAAAACACTGATTTATTTCAACACGAAAAGGAGTAATATGAAATAAGGCTGGATGAATGGCAGGTTGGAAGTGGACTACAAAGGTTCTATGCATATTTAAATGCCAATTTAAGTAGTTTGGTTCTTAACCCACAAGCAACAAGTTGCTGATGGACTGTTTTTGAACAACAATAATGCTAACAGAGCTAGAATAGCCACTCAGGAAGATTATTTTCATAATTTTGTGAAGGGTAGGATGAACTTGGGAATGAGGCTGGATTTTGGGAAAACAGAGAACAGGCTATCCAACAGTCTTGGAGAGAACTGATAAGGGCTTAAACTTAGATTATAGCAGGATATGTAGTGAAGAAGCAACAGATGTGAGAGATTTCATAAAGTTAGCATCAATAAGATAATAATAACATATTTGAATAATATCATATGTGAGTCTATGTAGGGGTAGATAAGGGAGAGGAAAGTACCAAAAATAATGCCTACATTTTGAGCCTGGGTTTAGTGAGGAAAATGATGAGTTTAATCTAAGACATGTTGAATTTGAAGTGTTGGTAGGGCATCCAGATAAAGAAATAAGCAGTTGGGATTGAGTAGCTAGAGTTAATACAAGGAATTAGCATTATGAATATATACATTTGGTAGTCAAGCCAAGGAACCAAGGGAACAGCTGAGATCAAGGTAGAAACTTCAGAGTAAGAGGCAAGAGCCAAGGACAGAACCTTAAGTCATACTTATGTTGAAGATGCAAAAAGAAGATGAAGAAGCAAGAAAAAAATCAGAAAAGGAGTAGAATATATTGTTATTTGTATGTCAAGAGTATAGTGTTTAGAGAAAACAAGAGAAGAAAGGTTATTATTACTTCAATGAGGTAATATGGAAAGCTATAGTAGTGAAAGATAACAGTAGAAAAATTGGATTTAGCTAAAGGAATTCATTAGGGTTTAGGGAATTTTCAACAAATAATATTGAAGCAAGCTAGATTGCAAAACAATGACAAATGCAGGCATGAGAAATGATAAAGCATAAGTAACAATTATAAACTACTCTTTCTAGAAGTTTTTCAGTGAAGGTGGAAAAAAAATAGGATGATAGCTTGACAGGGTAACAGATTCAGTCCTGGAAATATTTATAGGTTAAAAGGAAAGGGTCAATAGAAAAGAAAAAACAATAAATGTATTCAAGAGAGGGGATGAAGCAAAATCCTATAGGAGATAGAGAGGAAAAAGGTAGAGGGTTTAGCCTTGTTTACAAGGAAGGAATCCTTTAAAGTTGAAAGAAAAGGAGAGAAGGTACCCTCCTAGTGGAAGAAGATAATTAAGGATATGTCAGACAGTCAACTCAATAAAATGGGAAACAAGGCCATCTGTGGGGAATAAAGAGAGAAGAGATAGAACTGCGGGCCTGAGGAAAGAAGAAAAGTCTTAGAAAATTCTTTGTGGTAAATGGAGTAGTCAGTAAAATGATAACAAAATGATTGTCCTATTGCAAGAACAGTTCTTTAAACAGATGATCACAGGATTTAAAATGAGAAAAGATCTCAAAGACCATTATGGCCCAACTCCCTTTACTTTTTTTGCTAAAAAAAAAGTCAAGAGTGCTGAAATAACTTGACAAGGATCATATAAGTAGTAAATAATATAGCCAGGATTTGAGTCCAGGGCCCCTGATTTCTAAATCCAGAGCTCTTGAATTGAAATGCATTTTACAAAGTATTTTTAAAATCCAGTTCAACACCATTCTGACTCTGAAGCATATGGCTTAATAGACAATCTGCTAATGATGAAAAGTTACTCTTTGCATTTTGAAAACATTCACCAATAGATCTCATCCTCAGACATAAAACCTATACCTCCTCTGTGCTCCCTGCCCCTCTCCCCACCCAGTGGAGAGGGTAAAGGGTAGAGAACTCCTTCAAGATTCTCCATTTAAAGAAGGTTCTCAGAACAATCATTTCCCACCAGGTTTGATTCTTCATTCCTTTGGGCTTCACAAACAATCTCCTAGCCCATCTTTTTCACCTCCTTTTTATATGCTGTCTTTCCCCATTAGATTATGAGCTCCTTGAGAGCAGGACCTATCTTTCACTTTTCTTTGTATCTATAGCACTTAGCACAAGTAGGTGACTTATTGGTCACATCATCATGGCTAATGGTAATAGTAAAGAGAAGTTTATGAAAACATTACATCTATTTTCCCTAAGAGTGGAGCTAGGATGATTTTAATGGTTCTTTCCCTAAGACTACATTCCTGGGGACTTACCTGAACTGGGCCTGCTGTCACTATCAAGGTTTTCACTGGAAGTCTTGTTTACATCCAATTTCAGTTCACTTATCTGTTGGTCCAGTTGATCCAAATGAGTTTTCAGGCCAACATCTTGTCTCCTTAAACGGGACTAAGAGATGAGGGGTAAAGAAATAAAGGAGCGTAAGAGAATTGAAATGAGAATCTGAATCCCAAAGCATTCTTTTTGTTTGGCTTTGCCCAAATCAATGATTCCAATGGAATAGGCAACTCTTAGTGAGGAAATGCAGCAAATTAGGCTTGGACAGTTGCCTGGACAACGGACAAGTTAAGAAAGTTGTCCAGGGTTACACAGACAATAAACCAAGAGATGAGATTGAATCCAGGTCTTTCTAGGCCAACTCTCTACCATGCAATGCTGATTTATGTTTATACTCAAAAACTAGTGATTTCATTGATGTTGGCACTCCTCTCACTATTATAGATAGCAAGCTTTTTATGTTTTAGAAAATGACTTTCTAAGTCCCCTGAGCTAAGCAAATTTGTCACTTCATCCCTAGCTTTCAGAAAATAAACCCCTCTGGAATTTTTCTAGGCTAATCCTTAGGTGTCCTCTGAGACTTTCATCTTGGCAGGACCTGCCAGTGTTGAGTAGTCTGATGACACTGCTTTTGAGAAGCTATTCTCAAGGTTCTTGTTTATGTCATGATGAGGTAACTAAACAGCATTTAGTTGGATCACCTTGACTTCTAAGAGTAGACTTTATCCTAGTACCTCTTCTATCTGTCTCTGTATTTCTGCCTGTCTCCATAATTTCTCCTTTAGTTAATCTATCTATTCCCAAGGGTTCACTAGTTGTCTTCATGCAAAAAACTACAGATTCTCCAATATCTAGCTTTAATTTCTTACCTGGGTCAGCTGTGAATAGGGCAATGAGTTGGGCACTGGGCTTGGAGTCAGGAAGACTAGTCTTCCTGAGTACAAATCTCAGACACTTTCTGGCTATGTGACCGAGGGCAAGTCACTTACCCTTGTTCACCTCAGTTTTCTCTTCTATAAAATAAGCTAGAGAAGGAAAAGGCAAACCACTCATGGATCTTTGCCAAGAAAACCCCAAATGGGGTCATGAATAGTTGGACACATCTGAATAACAAAATCTCTTACCAGGACTCCAGTCATATTGCCTTTAGGACATCTCCAACAGGAAATCTATTGGTATCTCAGATTCAACACATTATTATAAATTTATATAGAAGAAACCTTGGGAGTCATTTAAACCAACTTTTTTTTCATTTCATAGATGAGGAAAATAAGGCTCTGAGCTCAATGGACGAGTCCAAGGTCACACAAAGAGTAAAATGGTTGGATCAAGATTGAAAAGTAGATTCTTAATTGCAAATCCAATCACTTTTCATCTTGTTCCTTAAATGTATATTCAGCTGCTATAGAGAGAATACCACCATTCTCCTAGTTATTAAGTTTATAGTTTTAGAGTAAGCTATAGCTCTTCCCCTTTCTTCATCCTGCCCACAAGGCAATGAGTTTGCCAAGCCTTGTGGATTTCTCTTGCATGTGCTAGTTTCCTCTATTACCATGGCCACAAACATAGCTCAAGATTTTATTTCTCTCTTGAAGTACAGTCCTAATTGCTTTCATCCTCTTCTTTTCTTTAATCCATCATCCACACAGTTCTTGAATTTTTTTTTTTTTGAAGTCACACAGTTCTGTGTGGACTCCTGGATAAAATACAGACTCCTTAGTCTGGCACTTATGGCTTTTCCTAGTCAGATTCTGGCCTTCTGTTTTATCTGCATTTCATATCATTCTTTATATATACTTTTCTTCAGCCCGTCTGAACTACTTGCTGACATGTCAGCTTCGTCTTTAGCAGTGCTTTTGCAATGGACTCTCTCTTAAACTCTGCCTCTGGAATCTCTATTTTCCTTCCAGGCCTAAATGAAGTGTTAACTACTCTGAAGCCTTCCTTGATCATCTCCCCATCCTACCCCCCAATTATAGAAGAGATAAAATAAGAATTTAAATATCAAAACATTGTTGGGGGGTTGGACTAAGTATTAAATTATCTTCTTTAAATTATATTGTTTACTTTTTTACTGACATGATATATGATCTCTCAGGAGACTATATGTGTCTAGAAGGAAAGGATGGATTTTTTTTCTAGGATTTACCATTTTTTGGTCTTTGAGTCTCCAGCACCTAAAGCTTAGATCTTGCACTTTATGAGTTTCTTGAAGGCAAGGAATATCTTTTGATTCTTTTTATATCATTTAGCATAATGGCTGGTACAAAGGAGGTACTTAATATATGTTTACTGATTGAGTGATAATAGTTAATTGAATTGGAGGAAAGAATACACTCAAAATGTAAAATTTTAAATCAATATTAAAACAACTGATAGAAAACTTGAGGGGACAAATAAGCTACTAGATAGAGAGCAGGTCTTAGAATCAGGAAGACCCAGGTTCAAGGCCCATCTATGCTACAAATTGGCTGTGTGATTTGAGGGCAGATTACTTAACCTTTTAGTGCCCCAGGCAACTCTCCAGTATTATAAATGCAGAGAAATTACTTTGGGGCATTGATTGTAGAAATTCCTTACTAGGAATCTTACTAGGCTTGTTTTGAAAAAATTATAAATCATCTACAATATTTACTCCAACACAGTTTTGCTACAAATTTAAAGGGAGAAAAAATGTTTGGTTATGAACAAAGTGCATATGTATACTCTCTCTCTCTCTCTCTCTCTCTCTCTCTCTCTCTCTCTCTCTCTCTCACACACACACACACACACACACACACACACCAATGTGAAAACCCCTTTTTTTTCTTCAAATAAGATCTCACCAGATGTTTCCATTCCTTTGCCCAAATGCTAGGCTTTCTTCCAGTATGAAACACTTTTAGGGTTGTCTTTAGAGAAATTATGTCAGCAGCATTGACTACCTAATCTATAGTCACATCCTAAAGAAAACTGGAAACAATCTTTCGCCCTTGAAAGTGAGTGCTTTCTTCTTCTCTATTCTAAGCATCAAATTATATCACCCCAAAACAACCTAAATTAGTAGAGATTGCAAAGCTCCTTCTGGACTCTAAAGCATGCCTTAAAGCCACCATCCCTAGGGAGACAACAGGTGCAAGTTTCTTTGTTGCTTTTTAATGTACAAAAAGGTAGTTAAATTCAGTCAGACAAAAAGAATCTGTAAGCACTTCCCAACAAAACAGGTGATTTTTTTTCTCTTCCTGTCATAAACTGAAACCTATAGGACCAAGAAAGCCGAGTTCTTTGTTAGGCTTCCCCCCTTTAATTTTAAATTATTTACTATTTTATTTTCTCTTTCTCCTTCCAAAGCATGATTTCCTTTTTGTTTTTAGGAGAGGAGAAAAAAAAAATCTCCAAATGACTCTCCAATACTGGGTCCTTCCCCAGAAAGAAATAGGTCTCTTCCCCCTCCAAATTAATTGCTTTGTGATTAATGTTTGGCCAGCCAGTTCTTTAGACTGTGGTTTCTGATTAATGGAAGGGGGCCACAAAATCTACAACGAGGCTCTCAGGTATTCACAGATTATTTATTACATCCTCGGGTCCTGCCTGCACTTTTATAGCACTTTAACCAACATTCATGATTTACAGCATCCTCGTTAACCCTTCCCATTGTCCCTTACTATGAGGTTTTTATGTCTCTGTACTGTTCATTAACTCCTTTCTTGCAACAAGCTTTTTAAAAAAACTAATGGGTAGATGGTTCAAATGATTCATATACAGGATCCAATCATTGCAGAAAGCCCCTTCATTCTCATCTCCCACCTCCTACAACAACAAATCCTGATGTCAAGCTCACTTATGCTGTCACACAAATGGAAGGAGAATACTGTTTTACTATGTATCAGCTATCAGTATTGAAAGTACTCAATAGGGGTAGTTAGGTGGTTCAGTGGAGTCCAGAGGACCTGGGTTCATATTTAATCTCAGATACTTCCTAGCTGTGTGACTCTGGGCAAGTCACTTAACCCCAGTGGCCTAACCCTTACCTTTTTTTTCTGCCTTGGAACTGGTGAGTTTTTTTTAAAGAGAGAGAATACTCAACCAATAAACATTTATTAAGCACCTACTATGTGCCAGGAAAAAAAGTGTGCTAGAAGCTGGATAAATAACAGAAAACAAATTTTGTTACTATTGAGAGAGAACATAGATAACTCAAGTCACCTTCATTCTCTTTATGGCACCAATTATGATGATGTCTGCATTACCACATAGCTGTTATCTCAATTGCCCACTTCATTTGCCCACATAGGTGCCCAATCTACTAAAGACACATTTTTTAAATCTTTATCTTCTGTCTTAGTATCAATTCTAAGATTGAAGATTGAAGATTGGCAAGGGCTACAAAATTGGGGTTAAGTGACTTGCCCAGGGACACACATCTAGAAAATCTCTGAGGCCACTTTTGAACCCATGTCCTTCTACTCCAAGCCTGATACTCAGTCCATTGTGCTACTTAATAGTCCCTCAAAATATATTTTTTACAATATTTTGTTGGAGTGAGAAGAGAAGCCAAAGGACCTGGATTCAAATAATGTCTGTGATGCTTAATACCAGTGAGATCTAGAATGAATATTTAACCTTAACCTTTCTTGTCTTTGATTTCCTTACCTCTAGAATTAGATGACCACTAAAGAACATTTATGATTTTATGTGTATTCTTTACAATCTACTTTTCTTCCCTTAATGAGGAAGATTTAATTAGCATTTTCTTAGGTCCTTCTTGTGTATATTTATATTCTTTCCTCTCCAAGGGCCATCCTCACCTAAAATCTTAGTATCATATATTTAGGTTAGAATTGACTTTAGAGGCCATCAAGTCTAACCATTGCATTTTTTTAAGCAAAGATTGAGGTCCAGGGAATTTAAGTGACTCCCTTATCACACTGGTGGTAGGTAACACTATCAGGATTCAAATCCAGATTCTTTGACTTCAAATCCACTTCCTTTGATAGAATAATATACCATAATCCCTTCCAAATACTGCACTCCTCCTTACTAAATTTTCCCATTTTTATTCATAATACGGTAATTTCTATTCATTAGCTATCAAACTACTTCAGGCTCTCAGTTCTTTTACCTTAACAGTCTTCTTCTAACTAGTCCCCATATCTCTGATCTCATTCCTCTTCAGATCCATCCTAAACACTACTGTCAAAATTAATGCACCTCTTCTGGTCATGTCATTCCTCTATTTGAATACCTTCAGTGCCTTCCCACTGCCAATTGAACATACTTAAGTTCTCAATTCTGGAATTTAAGACCCTCCATAATAAGACTAATTCCCATACTAGACTTATATCATATTATCTCACATTTATATATCACTTTAAGGCATACAAACCATTTTACATAAATTATTTCCTTTGAGCATTACAACAATCCTGAGAAGTAGGGTTTCCATTTTGCAGATGGGGGAACTGAAGTTGACTGTGGGTAAGTGACTTGCCTAGGATCATACAGCAAGGAAGTACCTAACTCATGTATTCCTGACTCCAGTTATACTGGTCTAAACGTCTATCTTTCTCATACTACTCTTCTCTGTATATCAATTTTCTCTGAACCTTATTGACACTCTACTCTTTTTTGTGCCCATTCCTCATGACTGGAACTGTTTTCTCCAGTTTCTACCTACTGAAGTTTTTTCCCTTCTGAATTTCTGCCTCTTCCTTGAAGATTTCTATAACTTCATCAGCTGTGATCCTTCTCTCTTCCAAGTTTCTTATAGCAATTTTGCTCAAGCATTGATTTCTACTTATCTCCTATCTTATTTATGTAGACTTTTCCTCTTTACTTAACTTTATGTACTTTGATATTTTGTGCTATATTGAGCACAGTATCTTCTTGCCTATGCTAGGCACTCAATAAGTATTAGTTGTATTGAATGAAGTTGGAAACAAGGCTAACATGAATATTTTTAAAAATTCATAGCTAATAGGAGGTGACAATGGCCTTGTCTTTTTCTTTGATGGGCAAGAAAGGATGGAAATGAAGCATACTTCACATTTCATTTTCTACATATTAACTCTGAATTTTGCCTCAACCTTCCCTAGATAGAGTACTAACTGCAGCTGGGTAGGAAGGCAACCTACCCTAAAAAGTTTGAGAAAAAACAGTACAGTCTGATTGAAAATATGCTAGAGAGTGACAAGACTTACAAATGCAAACTATGGTGTCTCACTGGGTGACCTTGAGCAACTCTTTTAACTTTTCTGACCTCAGCTCCCTATCTGGGAAGCTGGATAATAAACCTGTCTCTTTGATTCAAAGATGTAGATATCATTGCCATGAAAACATTCTGTGAAATTTTGAGAAAAGACAGTAAATATTCAAACAAATGTATCATCAGTGACACTCACAGAAAAGTAACTGTGACCACAGACTAAAGCATAAAAGCACTACAGGGATTAGAATAAGAGCATTCCTAGCACCAAGTTTTTAGTTACAAAATCAGGCTGTTAGCTTGCTGCAGCAAAAAGTAGAAGTTTGAGCCTGTCTATGAAACTGAGCTATTGTATTTGCTACCAGCAACAAGACAAGACATGCAAAGTCAATTTCAGTAAAATCCACAAGGGCAGCAAAGACCCTATAACCTTTTATGAAGCTTTGGACCATGCAGCATTGACTCCAGCAGCACCTACTGGTGAAAGAAATAATTTCCTAACTATACACTTCAATACATTTCAAGGTTTCCTGCTTTATTCCAAGTGTATTTAAAGTTTGTTAAAAACAAAAACAGAGATAGAAAGGGAATACTATCCAGTTTACAAGGCCGGTTGAATCATTTTATAAGATATCGACTACATATTCCTAGATGGCTTTGATTTAAGGGTCAGAGGCATTTCCATTAGACTGGAAACCTCAAGAAGACCATGGACATTTGAACCTTCTCTTGCCTCCCTGTGTCATATTTGCATTGATAAAAATGGATGTCTTGATTTAAAATTGCTAATGATAAGAAAGAGAAAAGATAAAGCAATAATTTAGGGGGTAAAGCATATTTTTTAAAATGTTAATTAACATGTTACTACTGTTTACCAAATTGTGTTTAAAGTGTTCTGGAATAGTAAAGCTAATTTTCACTTGGAAGCCTCTATGGAATAAAGCTGCCACTAGTTAAAGAAATATTCCTTTGCCTTCACACCTGATTGAAAACTGATGACCAAGCTTAACACCAGTGTGGAGGTGGGGGAGAAACTCTGAATTAACTTTAAATTACTGAAGTGTATAATTGCCAGTGTTCTCAAGAGAGGAGGGGAAAGATTTTTGAGGAATCTTCTTTCTGAAACTAATATCAATCCTCATTTTCCCCTTGTATGAAAATATAGAAGTGTAAATGCTGGGCTGATGTTACACAAATTCAATTATTCTTCTCTTTTGATCACATAATCCATTCCAAGAACAAAGTTGCAAGACAGAAGCCTACGTGTTTCTTCTGGTCCCCATATTAAAAAAATAAAAATAATAATAAAAAAAACTTGTTTGATCTGTTCCAAAAGGCTACTTGTAATTAGAGGCTGAGTACTTGCAAGTTTGATTTGTATATTATTTAAACCAAGTTAATCATCAGCTGTATTTCTTACCTCCTTGACAGAACAATTCAGGTTACCATCTCAACAGCTCCTTCCTATTATAGATACAATATTTATATTCAGGCTTCTGTATACCTGACCAAAATTTATATTCAGGCTACTGTATACCTGGCCAGAAACTAAACATAAATTAAAATCGACTTCCAGGCTACCCCCCACCAAAACTCACTCCAATAAATGCCATACTCAGAATAGGCTATGTCAACAATGACAAGGGCTACAGAAATAAGAGCCCGACATGTCGGTTATGCAACACACTATATAGCCTATTACCCAGCAGCACCAGCTGCTAACTTAATGGTAGAACAATGAACCAAAGAGTTAGATGTCTAGTTTCTGTTTCTAAGTTCCTCTCAAAGCTATGACCCTAGGCCAAATAACAAAAACCTCTTATTGCCTCAATTATTTATAATAGCTTCCACAGCCATAGGAAGATGCAGTGAGATTGGATTTAGTGCTAATTCCTCAAGTGAGCAAGTCAACCAAGTTACTGCATTGATAATGATATTGTTGCAGCCTCATTCTTGTTACAGTAGAATATTCCTTTAACTACATATAGAAACAATTTTTGACACTTATTTTGACATTTTGCAATTCAGATTCTCTTACCCAAACTTTCTCCCCTCCCTGAGGCAGAAAATAGTCTCCTATAGGTTATATCAGTGCTGTCATGCAAATAAATGTCTCCATATTCCTTATATTATGACCAATAGAATATTCCTTAAAAAAACAAAACCCAAACTACCTAGCAGCCTCTAAATAGGATTTCTTAAGAGCTAACAAACAGAATAAAGGGCTTTTTAGAAAAGAGTATAAGATGTAAGATTTCTTTTAATCCACATGAAGAACAAAGAATTACACTAATTGATTAAAAGAACAGGTGCACTATTGATGACATTTAAAACTCCTCAGTTCCTAACTCGTATCTTAAGGAGCTACACAAAGCTAAATGTAAGGAATGCATTAACTAAAGTATCTCAGAATACAAAATCACCACAGCACGATGAGAAAGCCAAATATATTGAACACAAAAGCAGTTTCAAAAAGAACATGAAATGCTCTCATAATTATAAACTCTTCTAAATACTGGATTTTACAATCTCTCCCCAAATTGACGTTTTCACAGTTAAGATAATGCAGTGGTCATGTTTAATTATGGACCCCCATTCAAAATATGCACGCAGTTTTGACTTCACAATATTCAACCCAAAGCTAGCTTTAGTACTTTGCAGTCAGGCGCTGTCTGTCGAGCTTCAATGCACCAGCGTGATATACCAGTTGCATCCAGTGCATGTCATTTGACAAGCAAAACGGGGCATCAAAAGTATTCTCCCATCACAGGGACATTAAAAACGCTCCTGTTGTCTAAACAACAGCAACAATACATAGCAAGAATCGCGTATGTGTGTCCACGCAAATTGTTTGCGTATCTATAAATACATAAATTATAAAAGTACCATATATTGAGCCAATTTTGTAATATATACATGGTGTTATTTATTGTTATTTATTATTTATACTGATATTACTTATTGCACTTATAAATGCTACAAACTAACCTCAGTTTGGAGAGACTGTGCACATTGCTTTTCTATTTCTATAGCGATGGCAATACTAAGGTGCAGTCTGTTAATAAATAAACTCTACCCCACTTTTCTTCCCCCCACCGAAAAAAATAATCTCCACCACCTAGCAACTCCAACCGAGGATGTTGTATCAATCAATCAATATTTGTTGCTGAATGTTACAAGATAGAAATAAATTTAAACCCGGCACAGCCAACAAATTGATTTTAAAGGCGAGATGTGCAGGGTTTTTCGTCCGTCTTCCTCTTTTCCTTGCTCTCCTTACCAGTTGTTCCTTAAGAGCAGTGAGTGTGGCTTCGAGCCTATGCTCCTTGCTGTGCGAGTCGCCGGCAGGGAGAACTGAGGGCAGCAGATGTGGGAGCCAAGGCGGGCGAGGAACCGGCGGC